>NW_022713747.1:0-601 GCF_011630105.1 Anneissia japonica
TGCCATAGGCCTAATCATAATTTTCTTACCTCAGCCCCAACCACGATGAGGCTGAGGTGGTATACGCCCACCCGTCTACACTCTGTAAAAGTGCCCTAGACTTTGAATTCCTAGATTTGAGGAATTTTCTGGGAACGTGAATCAGTATTATTTTAATTCTTTAAAATTCAAAATACGACTCCTGAAAATTGAAAACATCGGACGGAGCTTTCAGGGATTCCCGATCTCCTGAGGAATTACGACCCCAGCAAACCCCACCCCAACTTTTAGCAGGCCTACAACCAGCGCCGCTACATCAAAAGGCCCGGCAAATAATCTTGCACTCGGGCCCGTTCTCAAAAGGACGCACATCTCCGCTCTCGAACATAGCGCGTGCGTACAGTCCTTTGATCTTTACTGTGGCATCGACAATCCGATACTAGTTGCGAGTACAGCCGTCAATTATTAGTCTATGCGTGCCATTCGTTTTATGGTGTTAGTTTTTATTTTATTAATTTTGGTACTTCGCAATGTCTGTTACATTTGATTTTTTTTTAACCACGAGCTTGTTAAATGCTTCTATAAACTGCAATTTGATTTGTGAAAATTGACCAAGAAAATG
>NW_022713748.1:0-1106 GCF_011630105.1 Anneissia japonica
AAAAAAGATAGGACCTATCCATAGCTCTCAGTATCATGTTATGTTTTTCTGTCAAATGATTTTGTTTAACCCAAAATTCAGAAGCACCAGGATGGCCTCCGGCGGGTATAGTTTTGTCCAATAAAGCTTGGGTTGTAGATAACAGACTATATTATGATTAATACTTTTTTTTAAAATAAACAATTGCCCCCAATCCCAAGCAATCTAATTTCATATGTTCCTATGTTTTCCGCTAAATGATTTTGTTTTTGGCTTTGGAAGCTATAGTAGCCTCAGAAATACTGGCATGGTGTCTGAAGGGTAATATTATTGTATCTATATTATATGGAATTGCGGCTGTTGGGGGTTGATGTGCACTTAAAAAAAAACATGACAGGAAACTCTCAATCTCAATACAATAAAAAAGGTTCTACACAACAAACATGACGATTTTCCATTATTTGATGAAAAAAATAATAAACATGAATAAAAATGTTTTTGTTATCAGTGTATCAGTCCAGTTACAAACAAGAATCTGCAAAGTATCGGTATTAGAACCGAGAAATCTAGCTAAATTTGAACGAAAATGAAATTTTCACCAATAAAGGGCAGCAGAAAATGACATGTTTAATGGCAAATATCTCCGTTACTACCGTATTCATTTTTTTATATTAGTGTAATGGGAAAAAATATTCAGAGCATTATTTCCTGTCCAGATGTGTCCGCCATCTTGTTTTCCACGATGGCGGCCAGTTAACCTTTTCAAAAAAATTGGCACCAGCATTTTTCTTGTTCCGTATAAAATCCTGAGTTGAAAAAGGGTTGTTGCCATAAAATTAACATGAATTGCCCCTGCACTATAAGGCATTAATATTTCAAATTTGTTTAATTTGCCTAAAAAAGGAAAAAAAATTACAGAAGGTGCTAAAACACGTCGCAGAAAAAAACAACAACATTAAAACACATATATTAAACGGTATACTAAAGTGTATTTGTAAGTACTTATTCAGGTGATGGTAATTGTTATTGTCGTGATGGAATAATGGACAATAACTGGATTTGCGTCAGGAGAAACATGTATAGGTGTAATTTTTGGATTTGCGTCAGGAGAAACATGTATAGGTGTA
>NW_022713749.1:0-394 GCF_011630105.1 Anneissia japonica
GTCGATCCCTTCGCACCCGACGCCTGGAGATTGGGTGTCCGAGACGAAGTTCGCCGACGCCGATTACGTGTACAGGATCGGTCTCAACGGGATAGTCGACAGGGTCGTCTTCTCACGATCGGAAACGTTCGGTGTCAAAATCAAAGTGGTGGACAGGACGACGACCCTCGATCACGGGTTCATCGTTACCGCCGTCCCGCTCCTCTTCCCGGAAGGCCGGGTGCCCGCTACGACGATGATGAACACGGTGCCTCGAAAGGTTACCACGAAGAGGTTTTCTCTTCTGCGAAGGAAGAACTCCGGAAGAGTTTAGAGCGAACGAACACGGAGGAGGGAGATCACTTTCTCTGCGAACGTCCACCTGAAAAGACATGAATGAGTTCCTGTTTTCAAT
>NW_022713749.1:401-881 GCF_011630105.1 Anneissia japonica
GGATTCCTGTCCGACGATTTCTGCGGCGGAGCGCACGTGTTCGCATCGGACGACAGCGGCATCAAGGCAATCGTCAACTTTCGTAATGCATCCGCCTACTTTCACGGGTTGTTCGAGTCGCCGTTCGCGATGGCGTCTCTTCACCTAAACGTCGACGTGGACGAAGCTCGGGCGTTCGTACTCTTTGCATAGTTTGCGAGAAATTTGGGATTCGACGGTTCTTTAACCGACGTCGTTCAACTCGACGATCGGTATCTCAATTACTGGAACGAACGGTTGTTGAATTACGAATGCATATGATATACCAACTAAATAAAATTGATTACAAAGAATTATTTTGTTTTCGATAGTCTCTTTATTTACTACACGAACACACACACAAAATATACAATCTACTCTCGCATAAGTTCATCCAGTAGATAATGGCGGGATGACTCCCGGTATTGAAGAGGAACGCCGAGATATTCGATCGGCCTTTCG
>NW_022713750.1:0-763 GCF_011630105.1 Anneissia japonica
CGCACAAGTTCACACCACTTGATTAACGTTACGCTAGCGTAAGTCGTTGTGTCTGAACATAGCCAATCTGGGGTCTGTTGCTGGATTACCGTACGCCAGTGATTGCGCGATAATACTGGCGTTCGCTACGCCGCGCACAAGTTCACACCACTCGATTAACGTTACGCTAGCGTAAGTCGTTGTGTCTGAACATAGCCTTTATAACCCATAAGGCGTACGTACGACTTAAGGCGTACGTACGACTTAATAAGGCGTACGTACGCCTTAATAAGGCGTACGTACGGGTTAGGAAAATTAAAAAAAAAAAATCACCATGTCCCTTAAACAGCTTCGTATATATAGACTACTATATACACGATAAACGCACATTGTATCTTGTTTGGAACAGGCCCCCGATGAATTAGTTGAAGTAGGGTAGTTTCGTACTAGAATGATAGAATAGCCTGCGGGAATGTTCTGGCGCTGCGCATTAGGCTATTTTTACTTATTTTATCCTAACAAATTTTGTTTCAATCCATTTTCTTTTATTATTTTCCATTACTTTGTTTTTCATTTCTTATCTCTCCTATTTTATTTCATTCGCATTGTATACTTTATTTCATTTCATTCTTTTATTTTTCATTCTTTTATTCCGTTCCTTTCAATTCAAGTCCTTTCAATTTGTTTTGTTTCTTTTTTTCTTCTTTATTATATTTACGTTCAGTTTCATTCATTTTCTTTGTATTCAGTAGACACAATCTGCGACCAAGAACAAGTTGGCGTC
>NW_022713751.1:0-1121 GCF_011630105.1 Anneissia japonica
TTGTACCTCCTTTTAAGGAGGAGGATGTTGATAAATTTTTCCTTCATTTTGAAAAAATCTCCCAATGTATGAATTGGCCAGAAGATAAATTGACACTCCTTTTGCAGAGTGTATTAATTGAGAAGGCCAGGGACGTTTACTCTGCCCTTTCCGTCAGCCAAATTGCTGACTATGGCTTAGTGAAAAGGTCCATCCTTAATGCCTACAAACTCGTTCCTGAAGCATATCGCCAAAAATTTCGGAACTTCCAAATAAATGTGGCTCAGACTCATGTAGAGTTTGCCAGAAAAAAAGAGGAATTATTTAATAGATGGTGTGATTCTAAAGATGCACAAACCTTTGTTACGATAAGGCAGTTAGTGTTGCTTGAAGAGTTTAAATCTTGTATACATCCTAATATTCGTACTCACTTGGATGAGCGTAAGATAAACTCATTAGAAGAGGCTGCTAGAGCGGCTGATGATTATGCATTAACACATAAACTGTCCTTTGCCTCAAAATCCAAGCCAGATTCTGGTGTAGATGTTAAATTAGGTTACTATTACTATACCTGTCAATTCCAAGCCCATAGATAATAAATCAGGAGCTAAGTTTTCACAGGGGTCAGGAGACAAGCACTCTAGTCCTAGTTGTTATTATTGTAAAAAGCCTGGACATATTATGTCTGAGTGTTTTGCCTTAAAAAGAAAGGAAGCTAAAAATAAGCCTTCTGGCTTTATTCCGGCCAAACAGCCAAACGATGAATGTGAGGCTGCTGAGGTTTTAAAGGTCCAATCTGACTTAAAATGCATGGACACGTCTGTGCTTGATGGGTACTCCCCCTTCATGTCTGAAGGTTTTGTGTCCCTTGTAGGGGACAATGCTAACCCTAAATCTGTGAAAATCCTTAGGGATACAGGTGCATCTCAATCCTTGCTTTTGGAGGATATACTTCCCTTATCTAACAAATCCTTTTCAGGGGATAGTGTTTTGTTGCAAGGGATTGAATTGGGTTTTGTTAACGTACCGCTTCATAATATTTATCTTAAGTCTGTTTTAGTTACTGGACCTGTTAAGGTGGGTGTTCGACATGAACTTCCATTTGCGGGCGTCACCTTACTGTTAGGGAATGATTTAGCTGG
>NW_022713752.1:0-268 GCF_011630105.1 Anneissia japonica
ACACATAAACATCATGTTGATCATGTGATATCCTGCTACATGACCTACATGCCTGCCAGTCTAAAGCAGTTAGTAAAAAAATATGATTGATTTGAAATAAAAGGCTAAATCAGGTATATAAATTCATAGGCCGAAAATAATAAACAGTCCAGTAAGACTGTGAAATACATAACTTCAGGACATCAATCATGGTAGCTTTGGCACTAAGTACGGAGTGGCAAGTCAGAATCAGCAAATACCCGTAGTGCTGAGTGTATTGAATAAGGTA
>NW_022713752.1:325-522 GCF_011630105.1 Anneissia japonica
TTTAAAATAATTAATACAGTAGTATTAATATCGGACTTGTCTAATTAGGTCTAAAACTCGCCTGGAGAAATGGTGAAAAAGCCAACCATCCATAAAAGTAAAATATGTTACACCCTTCATTTTTAAATTTTAACTACTCAAGAAAAGCTATCAAAATGAGAGAAACTCCCATTCTGCTATCTTGGAATAATATAATA
>NW_022713753.1:0-1562 GCF_011630105.1 Anneissia japonica
ATACAGGTAGGTCAAAACAAATGTATGCATAAAATGAACATAGAGACGAACCTAATTGTTATACAATATACATAAATTATTTTCCAATATCTTTTTATTATAGGTCAATTATTATTTAGAAAAATTGTAAAACGTGAAGTACTACACTAAATACAGAAATATTGATGTTGCATTTAAGGTGGCTGCAGTCTGTACAATACAGCATGCCAAAAAAAGTTTTCCATTGTCCAATAACCTGCATTCCCCACGATCGGTACTGTACATTTAAGTAAAGATATAATTATTGAAATAATGTTTAAAGATGTTTGTTTGTATACTGCTAAATATTAAGCTCAACTAACTTTACAATGCTACCTGCCACTAGTAATATAAAATTGTTTAAATTCTAAAATATGTTATTAGAATAGATGGCTATGAAAGTTGCACTTCATGTATCACTGTTTTGAGGCCACTGGCTTTATAGTCCTAATCAACTTTTATAAAAAAAATTTTTTTTTTTCTTGAGCAATATATTTAATACACTAAGTGTACACAAAAAAGCAGCTAATGAGGGTTGATGACATTCATTCTGATAGCAAAGATGAATGGAGAAGTGACTGATATCTTCCAAAAGTTTAAAACTAATAATAATATATATACAATATTCAAATATTGTAAAATGTTTAAGAGCATCTTGTTTTGAAAGTTGCTTTATTATTTTAATGCAGGGTAATTCCATGTCAAATCAACCAAAAAAAAAATCAATCTTAAAGATATTGTTCAAATTGTTGTATGTGGTTGGGTCCCATATGAGAAACAATCAGAAATGAAAAATGTTTGCTTTAGTCCTCCTAATTAGTGAGATATGTGCTAATGAAGTTTGGACTAATTAGTGATACCTTGCATGTTATCCTGACCAAATCTTGGTAAGTATAGCACCTATTTGTAGTTGGTATTGGTGTTATTTTAAAGCTATTGAGTAGCTTTATAGATAAATGCTAACTCCTCAAATCAACCATAAAAAAAGTTGCCGTAGGTTGAAAATTTCAAAGTTTATTAAAATAAGAAGTATATATTTTTTTTCCCTTCAGAATCATGTTAGATTTACATTATGATGTAAAGAAGCTTTGCTTTTAATTTGGTGATGGGCACTGTAAACAGTGTATTAAACACTGAACACTGTATGGTAAAAGCAACATTATACCAAACTGCTAATTTTTATATGTAGATGAGAAAATAGAAGTTAGATCACTTATAAATTCAAGGTTGAAATTCCTTGGGAAATAGGCAAGTTGAATGGCCAAGTGGTTAAAGTGAGACAGAACACTTGTCATGGTTCTAGTGGTAAATAAAATCTTCTCTGATAAGGATTACCACCGTTATTATATATGAACTCTAATGGAACCATAGGCGCGTGTGAAACTGTAGAAGCGTGTTAGGTGTTAGACTTCTAATCGTGAGGCCAGAAGTTTGAGACCAATGCCCGTCACAATGCTTGCGTCCTTGGGCAAACCACTTACTTACATTTTCCTCTCTCCACCCACCTGGTTGGATGGTGTGACATTGAATGTATTAGGTTGTAC
>NW_022713754.1:0-650 GCF_011630105.1 Anneissia japonica
AGATAGATTCATAGATACTGAAAAATCAAAATGTTTAGCTTTGAGAGATTGTTGCATGCCTCGAGTCATGTCGATGGTGATACAATATATGATTTTGTGTAGATTAGATAACATCTCTAGCAGGCGCCTAAAAACCTATTATGTTTTTTTTTCGCACAATGTAAAAGAAGATATTCTCCAAAAAAAAGTTGTTTCTGACCTATAAGCTCCATTGGATACAAAAGGTCTATTGATTGCTAACCTAGATATCTGGCTTGTCAATAATATTAACAGTACTTCGACTTTATTACTCATGGTCGGAGGGATCAAAAGCGCATCGAGTACAATATGGTGGAAGGTGATCTTAATCGACTGAAAAAGATGGGTTTATATACTTTTATTTTGTTTAAATAATATATCTAGTACAGTGACACCATGTATTTTGGTATACAGTTTCTATATGTGTTGAGTTCTGTCTTGTGTTTCTAGTATCCTTGTTATAGAAGTTTAAAACAGGCTCTTTGATGCATGAGAGGAAGTATTTTCCTGTACAATAGTGAACTGTGGGGTTTAAACCAACATATAGAAACAAGTAGGCCCTATCTAGAATCAGTCTATATGATATCAAAGAAAAATGCTGTGGAAAATGAGGAACATCAAAGTAATAATAT
>NW_022713755.1:0-657 GCF_011630105.1 Anneissia japonica
TTTTTTTCTTTTTTTTTTCTTTTTTTACCTCCCAAAAGGGGGGGCCGGGGCCGGACCGGCCCCCCCCTAAATCCGCCCCTGCTATTAAGTAAATTCAGGTGTCTTTATTTCAGTTTTGAATTTGATCATGGAGGAAATTTTTGATCAGATTTCATCAACTGATGATAATATCCAGCCATTTAGGTACCATCCATTATTTCTTTTGCAAGAGCATGGAAACATATACAAGGGGTGGGGAGGGTTCAAGCTTTAGCTATTTATGAATGTACTCTATTATGAAAGAATATTAATGATCTAAAAATGACAACAATCATTCTTTCATTCTTTGGTGACCCACCACCACCTCTTAATTGAGGTGGTGGGGGTCACCAAAATGAATACAGTATCTTCAGGACTGTTTTGGGGTTCAACCAATACGCCTTTTTAACAGTTTACTAATGCAGTGGGACGTTATCATAACCCTTTTCTATTAAAAAAACACTTCTGAGTTACACTTGGCCTTATACATTAGCTCAACCCACCCTCGATAAACTAACGTTAGGTTATCTCACTATATTAATTGGATTAAACACATTATCAAGGATAAGTACTGAGGCTATGTTCACACACACGGCGTAAGACTGGCGTGGCTTACGCCAGGCGTAAGCTAATCCATGG
>NW_022713756.1:0-503 GCF_011630105.1 Anneissia japonica
AATATTAATATAGGGCACACGCGTGTGTTTGGAACTAAATAAGTATTTTCATCGTGGTTTTATTTATTACAATTCATAGGCCTATTCTTTCACCATCATTACACATTGAGGCCCTTCTTTTAGGTAAAACGATCTATATTAAATTTTCTCTCTCAAGTTTTGGGACTATTATGTTTTTAAAAACTTAGAAGGCAAAGGAGGGCAAGCACAAGCTTCAACCCTAACAAATGCGANNATTTTTTTTGTGCTTTTAATTCTAATTTCGTCGGAATTGATCAAAACTCCCTAATTGTGCAATTTTTAGAGGAAATTGGCCTACCTCAACAAGAGATGCTCTTATGTTATATATGGCCACACTGGTTTTTTTTAAAAACTGAATATAAGTATTTTCCTTATGGTTTTATTTATTACAAACATATTCTTTCAACATCATTACAAATTGAGGCCCTTTTTTAATAGGTTAAACGATCTATCTTAAATTTTCTTTCTTGAGTTTGGGACTA
>NW_022713757.1:0-602 GCF_011630105.1 Anneissia japonica
TAATTGGTTTAGTTGGTTTTACCATTAAGCTTTTGTTATGTATGTTCTTATATTCATGTGTGTGGAGAAATAAATTAAACAAACAAACAAACAATGTGCGGTATACGTTAAAAATAATGTCAACGTATACGTTTTACTTCGTGTAGGCCTAATCCTACTTATTATAGGCCTGTATATAATTATTATTTATCTATTTGTTTAGGTTTTATTTACGGTGCTCGAAGCAAACCTAGTATTATTTATGATTTTCAAGCGGCGACCTATAATTAGATTAACCATACAGTCGTTCCATATGTGTGAGCGTTTAATATAAGTCAGTTGTATGAGAAAAAGTGGCTGGAGGTTAGATTTACGCATATACCGTAGGCCTCCGTGGTGATTTACGCATATACCATAGGCCTCCGCGAGTACATATACATGTACTCGCCTTGAAAGCGAAAGATTGCACTTTCGTTAAAGGGTTGTGCTTGTTACGATTATAACATCATCCTATTCCTAATGAGCACTGTTATTATTTATCTATTTGTTTATCTTATTTGTATATTATATATAAAGATACATAATAATAATAATAAGTTACAATTATATAGCGCATATTGCAC
>NW_022713758.1:0-807 GCF_011630105.1 Anneissia japonica
TAGACAGTTAGATCGACTGATACAGAACATTCATACGAGTTTTATTATTTATGCTTATGGTGTACTGTATGCTTAGAGTGTAGAGTCACGTTAATCATAACTATAAATATTTAAAACTCAAAATTGTTTGCAGTTGTTGCTTCGAGTAACAAAAATTATAAATCGATGTGGTGTTGGTCAACATGAGTAGAAACGCTTTTGAAAACTATTGTAGAAATAGAGAACAAGACATGATATTGTCGTTTTAAGTATTTTGCTATGCAAATGAATCCCTTCGGATCAGTTATTAGAAGCCTAAGGCTTACTTTTATTAAATTCGCATAAAGACGAAAATTGAAAACAAATGTATTTGCTTTTGCAATTTAGATCGATATTGTAGTAATATTTACTATCAAAAATGGTTATTGTATCAAGTATTTGTGTGTGAATGAAATGTTTAAAACTTTGTTCTATATAAGCAAAGCGAGAATTGAAAGAGGTCTGACTGCCCTAATTTTGTATACACGCAATTAAACGGTAAAAAAGTACTGCCACTGGATAGAGGGCGCCCTATTAGAATTCGAATAGCGTTCGCTCGATACGCGACTTTTAAGGACACCCCCTTCGTGGCAGTATTTTTTGCAGTTCTATATTCTTCGTTACAAATTCAATACGATAAAACGAATCAATAGGCTAGCATTTTAACTGACTGGTATTGATAATATTACTTATGTTATGTTACGTTAACAAACAGAAAATAAAATTCAATATTTGAATTGCTTAATTTTTATATATATTATATGTATTAAATATTATATATTGTATATA
>NW_022713759.1:0-1210 GCF_011630105.1 Anneissia japonica
GTCTCCTGAATAGTGATACCCCTATTCAGGGTACACTAACCAAAAAACGTGATATTGTCCCCTTAATTAGGGTTTGTGGCATGTTTCTTTATCATTTTATTTAATTTGACCTTAGAATGAGTTCCAGTTTATTTATGACTTATTTATAACAATAATTTGCAATGAAAAATGTAATTAATTTAAGATGTGAAATTAACAGATATGTAATTAAAACTACAAAATTTGTATTCCCGATATTGTTTCTTTATTCGAGAGCAATGTTAATGTAGTCAAAAAAAATAATTTTAAAAAAATCATTAAAATTTCGTATAAATTAAATCAATTTTGACCATTAACCATGGAGATTTCTTGTTTTGTGTATTTTGATATAGGAATCTAATCTATCCGGACAGCCTGCACCCTGATTTTTAAGTTGGTAACATTTATTAATAGTATTCTATCTTGTGCGTCCAATAGAAAGCTCAATATTTTAAAAAAATATTTGGACTTTAGTTGGTTTTGATGCAATCAAATAAGTGTCCTCCTATTAGAGGTGAAATTGTATTGATTTGACCATTTTGCACACAAAAAAGTGTTCCCATTCCCTTAATAGGGGTTGGCTGTAGTGTTAAAATATTGCCCCTCGTTTCACAGAAAGTGTCCTCTTAATATGGGTGTCCCAAAGGAGGGGTTCAGCTGTATATTTGTATTGTGTATAAACAAACCACATACAGTAATATTAATAAATTGAGGACATGATAGCCTGTACCTTCAATGGGTTTTAGACTTCAAACTAATTAACTAGAATATTGCGTGGTATTATTGCTATTAAGTAAATTCGGAGTTCATAACAAACAATAAATTGTATTCTCAGTTAACAGTTTTGCTTTATGATATAATAATTTTGCAGTGTACACAATGTTTTTATGTAGAGCCATAAATACGTATTCATAATGCAACTAAATAATGTTGTAATGTTGCCGCAAAGTTGTTTTACAGTTATTTTCTTACATACCTAACTACAACTTCTGCGACCCGGAAGGTTTGTGTCTCATAAGAAATGGTGTTAATACCCAAAAGGTATAAGACATGCAAAAAAAAGTGGTATCTTTTATAATTTGTTTGACACCAACAACAGTATTGCGTGTCAAATGCGTGTGAAAAATAATGTTGCCACATCTGATGCAATAATATGTTCCAGCGCGTTGTGGACACTCGAGATTTCAAACAT
>NW_022713760.1:0-1026 GCF_011630105.1 Anneissia japonica
GTAGCCTGGATTTTGAAAGACGGTTCTTAATTTACTGAAAAGGGCACGTGAGCATACAGAGCACCTTGGGTGGGCTGCCTAGACTTGAGTAAGACTGAGGGGAATAGCCCCTTGTTGTGGGGTACTAGGTGAAGAAGCTCCAGCATTCTTGATATTTACAGACCATGTTTTATTTTATAGGCCTTAATTAGTTAACTTTAAAAAAAAAAAATTATAAAAAATTATAATGGATGTACAAGGAAAGACTACTGTGAATCTGGAAACCATATGCTAGGCCCTGCTGGTCCATCTATAATTTTACAACTGCAAAAGTATGACACAAACTAGGCCTAGGGGCACACAGAAAAAAATAATTAGAATATCACTTTTTTTTTTCAAGTGATAAGGGCGGGCTTTTTTATTTTCTCTTTTTAATCAGATTAATAGAATATTACCTTTATTTTTTATCGATGAGAGTGAAACTGTTTTTATTTAGTAAGAATATTGTAAATATTGAATAAAAATTGGTTTAATTTAATTGTTTCTTAAAGAAAATGTATTTACAGTAACAAAATTGCATTTTTTTTTTTATGGTGTTGAAATAAATGATGCGGTAAAATTTTTTTTTTAAATCCACATCAATATTTTCTAAATTTTTGAGGCGGGTAGGAATGATAATCTAAATTTTTTTTTCTATGTCCTAATACAGAGATCTTATTATTTGATATACGTAGAAAAATATGTTGAATATGACACACTATTCAGTAAAGTTAACAAGCCTGTAGCCTGGATTTTGAAAGACGGTTCTTAATTTACTGAAAAGGGCACGTGAGCATACAGAGCACCATGGGTGGGCTGCCTGGACTTAAGTAAGACTGAGGGGAATAGCCCCTTGTTGTGGGGTACTAGGTGAAGAAGCTCCAGCATTCTTGATATTTACAGACCATGTTTTATTTTATAGGCCTTAATTAGTTAACTTTTTAAAAAAATTATAATGGATGTACAAGGAAAGACTACTGTGAATCTGGAAACCATATGCTAGGCCCT
>NW_022713761.1:0-946 GCF_011630105.1 Anneissia japonica
CAGTTGACACTTCTCGTTTTTCTGGTCAGTGACCATTAATCATATCTATCTAATAATAATAATAAACTAGCCCATAAAAAAGATGTCAAATGTAGGACTGAAAATAAAGTTTAAAAAATGACATGTAGGTTTAAGATTAACATGTTGGTCACTATTCGGTAGTTGTTTCACAGCCCTTTGGTTTCCGTATTCAACTATCCTTGTTTCAGTATAATACTAGTATTTTAATAGCTTACTGTTAGACTTTGCTTTATAGTACATTTATGATATAATAAAGCTAATAAAAGCAAAGCTAATAAATGCAAATTTTGTAGTAAATATAAGCGCTATAAAGCTGTTCCTGAACACTCTTAAAAATAAAGTGTTAAAAATAACGCTTTAGGTGTTATATATAACACTTAGCAAGTGTCTCTACAGGGACAACACCGTAAGTGTTGTTTCAACTCTCAAAAAAGTGTTACGTATTCAACACTTATGAAAGTGTAGGATCTTTAACACTTTGTGGTGTTCATTTGACACTTTATAAGAGTGTAATTAACACTTAAAGTTTTGTAATTTAATTAAAGTGTTGCAGATCTAACACCTCATTAGTGTTGATTTTAAACTTCATAAGTGTTTAATTAACATTTAAAATGTTGTAATTTAAATAAATTGTAACATATCTAACACGTTATTTAAAGTGTAGATTTTAAACTTCATAAGAGTGTAATTAACATTTTAAGTGTTGTAAATTTAAATACTGTATGAGTATTAGAAACTGGTGGTGTTGATTTCGAATCTTGCAAACGTCAAAAGCCTAATAAGCTACAGCAACTCAAATTGAACTCAAAATTCACATTTATTTCACAACTAGCCAATGTGTAACCATTCAACAAATCTAATAAATCACTATTATACTACAGTAAACATTTCTTTATTTACTTTATAACTTACAAGACTTTTAATG
>NW_022713762.1:0-775 GCF_011630105.1 Anneissia japonica
TATTAATTAATGAGCACTGGAAACGGTTTGGTTTCCCAACCTCGAGGTCGGGGTTTCAATCATTCGCTGTGCATTTCGCTTGTGCCCGTGAGCAAGGCACTTTATCTACATTGCTTTCGTCTACCCAGCTGTACCAAATGAGTACCAGCAAATTGCTGGGAGTAACCTGCGGTGCACTAGCGTCCCACCCAGAAGGACCATCTCACTCTCATCTGCTTCACGTACTTGAAAATGGGGATAAGCTCCACAGCCATATGGGCCCCAGCGGCTCGGCAAAGCTTTACATTTTACTATATTAGTTATAGAACAGCATTATCTCAGTTGGCATATAAACATGTAACGGTAAACATGAAACATACTAACATATATTTAGGCCTATTTTGGCGTCATGTACGTTAAAAGCTTTTTCTATGAATGTATTGTTCTTGTTTGCTAATGCTTTGTGTATCTTTGGGTAACTTGTACTTTGTGATTATGACTTCCCTGAAAATCAGCTTCGCTGAGTGCGGCTTCTCTCTTGAATATAAATAAAAGACAGAAAGAAGAAGAAAGAAGAAAGAAAGAAAGTATGAAATGTATTCGAAAGATCAGCTCCGGTGATTACAAATTGATCCATATGACTAATGTTATCTGTTTACATACAAATAAAAAACGGTACACAAAAACACAAAATCATGAAAATTTAATTTTAGTTTGTAAATCGTTTCTAATTATCGTGAAACGCTGGAGTATGCATTGCATTTTTGTCAGCTCTTCCAACCATTGATTTTGAATA
>NW_022713763.1:0-473 GCF_011630105.1 Anneissia japonica
GTTGAAAAGCTTACCATGACTATTCCAGACCAAGCCAAATGTCCGTTGACAGCGATTGTGCGGTAGGTCGTGGTAGTTTTTGAGATATCGTGCGAACAAAAAAGGGGAGAAAGAATGAAGAATAAGAAAGTTGATTCCGTACAATAACAAGAGGTGATCCGCTAACGTTAGCGGATCACCAATAAACTAGATTTGAACTCGTCACTGAGGACGAGTTAGGTGATCCGCCGCACTTTGACCCACGAGGAAGTGTGCGCGTGGCGGATTGAACAATAATTAATTGCTGATAATGGCAAAATACGCTAATTTAGTTTGTTAAAAAAGAATTTTGAGCATTTTAAAAGGTTTACTCATGTGTATGCGCACGTCATGACGCACGTGCGCATCTTAATGTCACTGTTGTCTTTTGATATGAGATATATATGTATCAACTTTCATTGACAAACGCCTGTTGGTGAAGGAGTAATGATCAT
>NW_022713763.1:613-810 GCF_011630105.1 Anneissia japonica
AGCTATATTTGATTATAAATAGGCATAATTTTAAGCATATGTAATATTTGACGCACGCGTACGCGCACGTTAAGGCGCGCAAACAAAAAAGTAAGATACCTAACATTACACCTTGACCTGAAGTATAAGCAAATTTAATATTATTCAGAAATGACGAATGGTTAAGATGATATGACGTCATCAACGTTTTGAAAAAA
>NW_022713764.1:0-3422 GCF_011630105.1 Anneissia japonica
ACAAGGTATTTTACAACATTTGTTTATTTATTTATTTTTTTTCTTTAATTTTATAATTGAGGGCCGTTTTTTATTTCTTGATTCAATTCTTGCTTATACAGTATTTTAAATATTTGAAGATTAAAAAAAATATATATCATTTCTATTACCAAATTTTTCATTGGGGCCATTTTTACCTACCTGTCATATGGGGCCATTTTTACCGGGGCCATTTTTTCTGGGGCCATTTTTTCCGGGGCCATTTTTTCTGGGGCCATTTTTTCCGGGGCCATTCTTACCTACATTCATGTATTATAGTAGCGGCCTAGCAGCAATGCCTGGATAAGGTGATCCGTGGGTATAAATAATATTATAAATAGTACTAGGCCTGGGTAATAGGCCTAGCCTAGTTAGCTCTAGTAGTAGTAGGTCTAGGCGTAGGAGGATAGGAAAAGGAGGATAGGCCTTTTCCACGAATTATCGGTATACATTTTGACTAAATTTTGGCTGAATCATGCGGTTAAGGATGACAATGATAATAATGATGTAATTGAAGATCCAATTCAATTAAGATCACGTTCAATTCAATTCAATTCAACTTTTATTTCGGAAAAGTTTCCTTCCATACAACAATGACAAGAACAAGGCCCATCACCAAACAGCAAAGACAAACAAAATAGAAATAACATGGTCCTGAAAAAAAGTTAATTAATTAATCACTCTATCAATTTAACCAATCAATCAAATTTAATTAAAGATAATGCACGATGTTTCAACAATAAATATCTACTGTGCAGGTGAAAACAACAACTGATTACGCTTCAAGTTCAATTTTGAATGGCATATCATTTTAGAACAAATACATTTAATAAGGCTGTTGCAACTATTATCAATTCTGGTCTTAAAACTGTACACAGATTTCCTGAGATGTTCATAGAATGAAGGTACATTATTAGAAACAAACATTTCACTAGCACTACATCGCCTAGGACGTCTCAATATCATCCTAAAAGCAATATTGTAGCAAACTTGTAAAGACTTTATGGTTTTAACATTGTAATCACACCATAAAGCCGCACAATACATACTAAGACAGTATGATTTAAATAAAAAAAATGTTTATATCCACAGAGCATTTGCTTCCTAGTTAAGGAGTTGGCCCTAATACACAATGAACAATATTGCCTTTTTATATCTAGCTCATCTCTACCATCGCTACTAATTACAAAGCCAAGGTAAGTAGTGGACTGGGTGTAACTAAGTTTATCGCCACACAGGACAGTCCTATAACTGTCTCTTATACACATCTAGATGTGTATAAGAGACAGACTTTGAGGGCTGCAGAGTGATGATTATTTCGAGTTATATAAAATATTAAATTCATTAGCATATTCTTCACAAAGATTAACGAGCTGTTCAAGGGCCTCTAGCGAGGGTGCAAGTAGCACCTTATCATCAGCGTAACTTAAATTATTAAGTTTTATATTGTTAAGCTCACATCCATAAATACAATTACTTAGTATGGTATTCAGACTATCAATATATACATTGTATAACAGAGGAGAAATAACTCCACTTTGTCGCACACCATTCGTTATATTAAAACATCTTGACTGGGAATTAACCCATCTAACAAAGAATCTTTGTTTCTCATACCAAGATTTTAAAACTGTAAAAGCAATAAGGTTAGTGCCCCTTTCAATTAATTGCTTATACAAGGCTTTACTAGCCTCCAGAAAATAAGTAAATACGGGACTCCCGTTGCTATTATAGTACTCCACAGTCTGTCTAAAAACAAAGACGCACGTTTCAGTTCAGTGTTGACTTTTGAAGGCAAACTGATGATCTCCAGACTAAGAGTATCCCCACAGTAATTTATCAACAAGTTCTCAAAAACTTTAGACAGTACAGATGCAAGTGCTATCGGTCTGTAATTATCCATATTAGTAATGTCACCAGACTTACTTTTAACTACAGGCACTAAAACAGCTCGCATCTTTTCTTTAGGGACGTAACCATGAATACACATGGCATTAAAACGGTGTACGGTAAGAATGGCCCCGGAAAAAATGGCCCCGGAAAAAATGGCCCGGAAATAATGGCCCCGGAAAAAATGGCCCCGGTAAAAATGGCCCCATATGACAGGCAGGTAAAAATGGCCCCAATAATCAAATTCTGAATTAAAACTGATTTTCTTGAGTCATTATATGCATTTTTTTTTTATCTTAACTAGTTTAGTTTTTAAAAGGAATCTCCCCTATAATCAAATTCTGTAACACACAATTGATCCACATGCTTTAACTACTGTTTATTTGCATTGTTTATAACGTGTAAAGTTAATTCATTTGATATTTAACAAAAGTGAAGTTTGTGGTTATCTATGAGTTGCATATTTTGGTAGTTAAAGTACTGTATACTGTATGTCATTCCTCTACTTTGTTAGTGAAACAACGTTTTTAAAACAAATGCTTTTAAAGAAATAAAAAAAAATCACATATTGATCTCAGTTCAAAGGAAAAAATAAAACTTATTTCTAAATTTACAATTTTCACCTATAAACCTCTTAATTTCACAAAAGAGTGGGTTCAGATGTGTATAAGAGACAGATGTAAGTGTAGATTAGGATTATAGTGTCCTGGGCACGACGTTATAAACTGCATCTGGTCGAGTCGTCGGTGACTAATTCCGACAACCCCATCTGGACTGTAAACCTAATGGGTTTTGATAAATTTACTCTGCACTACGGAATTTCCAATAAAAAAAAGAAAATTAATTAAAAAGACCATAGATTAAAAATAAGTAAGGCATAACATATTTTTAATTTATGTTAGAGCATAACTATTTTTACATAATGAAATTTAGTAAATCAAATTATTATTTGTGGCTTTTATTTATTAAATCAATTAAGAACATAATCTCAAAACAAAATTTAATAACAAGAAAGATCGACGTTTCGGGTCAATTATGGAACCATTCTCAAGATCAAGTAAATTAAAAAAAACTAAAAACAAAAATGCCAAGCAGTGACAGGAAGTAAGTAATTAATTTACATATCAATAGGGCCTACTGTGTGGAGCCACATATAAGAGACAGCAATGGAGCTAAGCAATAATTAGCCCTTCTTAGCAGATTAACTAGATAAACAGTTTGGCTTTGACTGAATCAGTTTGTTTGTTAAGTGTAGGTTTCAGTTCTTTGTTCCAAAGCATTTCTTTAAATATATCTACTGATGCCGTGCAATGCAGACGTTGTTTATTTGAGCTCCCTAGGCCTCAGCAATTGATCAAGCCAGTGATAATCACAATTGTTTACCAAGGACAAAGGATGGCTTCCTGTGTACCCTCAACAACGCAGGGCAATCTAAATTCAGGCCTAGCCCTATCTGCTCCAAAAGTAAAGGTAACTTCATCTATTATTGAATGTATTGAAGAATGTGTATATGA
>NW_022713765.1:0-901 GCF_011630105.1 Anneissia japonica
GACAGGCAAATTACAGTAATATTTTTAGCAAAAATTTAATTTTACAGTAGTTTGGAGCGATATCAGGAGTGGGGGTGGTGGCAGTGGCCTACTAGGACTACAATTTCTTGGGTCCGATCGTCCACACCAGTTGGGCCCAATCGTCTGTCACCCGAAGTTTTCATTACGATGATCAAGAACGTATACTATCTAGGCCCTAGGCTAGGCTTAGATTGCTGCCGTCACTGCTACTACCGCATAACAAAGAAAGCTCGTTTTTGAAGAAGAAAAATGCAATCGACGTTAGTCGATTCAAAGCTGGACCAGGGACATAAAGTTTCAAACTTATTTAAAGTGATTCCCCATGCAATACTGCAATAAGATATATAAGGTAGTACTAAACTATTATATAGGGTTAAAAGAATTTTTGATGGAAAATAGTGCTTAAAGCTTGTTTAGAATACCAATGATACGTGCAATAATAATTTTGGATACCTGGTTGACATGCGGTTTCCAAGAAAGTTTTATGCTACCATAGCATTCTTTCTACATATTTTTTATTGGGAGTTGGTGGCTAGGACCCCTTGAATCCGCCACTGTCAGAATTTCAAAATACTAACAATACGATTTTATTTATGCTGCCTTAAAAAAATAAAGTAACATGAATAAAACACATAATATTATGAATTTTTGAATTTATATTAATTATTGACATATTTCTTGAATGAAAAGATATTACAAAAGCAGTTACGGTACTTACACTATTGATGCCATATATTGGAACCATCCATAATATTCTATAAAAAGGATCATCTTATAAACACACAAATTATATATATATATATATATATATATATAATTATTATTATTATATATTATTATTATATTTATAATTATATATATATATATATAATAATCAGTA
>NW_022713766.1:0-2276 GCF_011630105.1 Anneissia japonica
ATTCAAATGCATATTTTCTAAAAAAAGTCATTTTTAGTGAAATTTTGCCGGGAATGGGGCTTTAACTAATGAACAAGAATATTTATGAAACAACAATTGCTTCGTTCTCATTGTCAAACTTAAGCCTAATTTCATTCAAAAACTATACTAATGGAGCCACAATGACGATTTGGTTTGCATAAAACAACTTAGTGTGCCATGTTTGCATTCTAATTGATTCATTCTCACTTTGTATTTTGTGTATTTTCCATTTTCTGTAACTTGTAATTTTAATGTAAAATAAATCATTAATCATGAATTGTGTTAACAATTTCTGAAAGCTGCAGGTGGTGTCTATGACAACATCCAGAGGTTTAATCCCTATTATGGTTTTAAGTGCGCAGATATAATTATGTTGAAGGTCGAGGCATATTGCAACCAATACCGGTAATGTTTTGCCCTAAAACATTGTCTGCATTATATAAGTTTTGTATTATATTTTCTCTGACAGGACCACAACGAAAAACAGATTTATACATGATTGTGGAATTCTGTATAAATAGGCCTATACTATTTATTATTATTATTATTATTATTATTATTATTATTATTATACAGCATGGAACGCTTCAACAAATTCATATTTAAAGAACCATATCAATATACATCAAGCTTCTTAAATACTCAATGGGCCAAATCCTAATACACATCATACACGGTCATACAATACTGTAACAAGTTATTCCCTACAGGCCTACATAAATCATCACATATAGACATCAGGCTACATCAAATCTAGCAATACAATACAAATCCAAGTCCAATTACTCACAAACACTTTTTATAGTTGTTATCAGCGTTGTAGCGTAATTTTTCGTTTAAATAATATAAAATGATTACATTCAAACCATTAAGACAAATCGGACAAACCGGGTTTTCTTGTGACCGTGTTCAATCATAAGGAAAGCAACTTCTCCATTTTGTAGGTAAACTAATTTTTAAAATAATGAATTGCTTCGATTATTTTGATATTTCATTTTCGTTCTGTGTCATTAGTAATGAACATTCTTATAGAATATTTGGATGTGCACTGAGTTTAAGTACAAATAGTATGAATGTCACTCAAAAAATTGACAAGACCATTTTATTCAACGTTTCGGTTTTACTTAAGCATCATCAGGAATAATGAATGTACAATATTATTCGTAATTATATTTGACGTGATACCAATATTGATATATTGAATATTTAATTATGTAGGCCCTACTAGAATAATGAGCCTGTGCTTGTATAGTTTGTTTTTATACCATGTGCACAACACAATAACGGACGTATATTATTATTCAAAGGATTATACAGTGTACGGTAACTAATCAACTTTTTAATTTTCATATACAAGAAGGAAAAGGCAGTATATCTCCATATGAATAGTTTGTGTTTATATTAATTTTGTGACATGACATGTAATAAAACGTGAAATTATATTTTGTGTGCACGAACCAACCATTTTAGTTACATTGCTTGCATTAGTACCAGTAAGTGAATAGGCCTATAATTAGATATTTTCTTTCGTATGATGGCGCATTGATTGTAACTCGTGAATGATAAACTTCTATTGGCGTTCACGGTTGATTCAACCTGAATTTGCCTATTCAAGTACGATTGACTTTTGTTTCGTACACTGATGTTGGCATAGCAACTTATTACACAATAATAATGTATTTTATTGAACGAAGAATTGCTTTAGAACGTCTACAACTTTACAACAAATCGTGACAGATCTAAGTCTGCTGCTTGATTGCTAATTAAAGAAACGTTCTATATTGGGGCGATCTGGACAGCTTTCGTTTACCGATTGGTAAGTTTAAAAAAAAATTAAGATAAAGTTTATATTCAAAATATGGTAGATAACATTGAAACATCATGAGAATAATCATGTTCTCATGGGTGAACACAATCTACCACCGGTATATTTTCATATTGTTCATTATGTTTAGGCATGAATTGGTCGAAAGAACTAATGCTGTTCCGCACTAACGCACATGGAAATAAATGTATAACAACTAACATTAAACATAGACCATACCGCCGAACTAAAAATCCTATAGACTTTTGATCATTATAGTTGCTCCGTAATAAAGACTGGTAGTGAATAACTTGATCCAATTTTTCGGATCGGAAAGACTACCGAACCGATCAGAAAAATTCGAATCAGTACGTAGAATAGGGTAGGCCTACTACACAGTGGCGTATGAAGTATTGAAATGGGGGTGCTGAATGGGGGTGCGAAGGTTAAG
>NW_022713767.1:0-322 GCF_011630105.1 Anneissia japonica
ATTGTAATATTTAACACATGTTTATAAGTGGATTGGATTGAACTCTATATTCAGCTATGTTTGAAACAGTTCTGTGTAGGTATATGATGTGCTACAGTGTTTCAATAATATTCATATAAAACTTCATATTTTTGTCATAAACTTCTTTCAACCTTGTGTTTACTGTTGTGTAGTTAAATGTATATACCCAGTGGGTGATCAGAGAGATAATGAAAGTGCTGATGGGATGCAACTGGCTGAACTGAGGTATATTAAAAATTTATTTGTTTCACCTTATTGGAATCATCAATTGCTTTACTTTTATTCATTAATTCAGTCCATA
>NW_022713767.1:343-701 GCF_011630105.1 Anneissia japonica
AACAGGCATGGCAAGAAATACTGATTAATGTTATTTATTTACATTGCATGCAAATAAAAACATTTGAAATTTTACATCGGCCTCAATGTGTTCTTATTTTTTGAAGTAATTCAGCCTCAGTTTTCTTTCAAAATGTACATTTTTTTAATTATAGAAAAAAAACCAAACAAAAAAAAAAAAGCGATTCCAAATAGAATCAAAATATATTATATATTTACAGGAATTTCCTGTCTCATTCAAAGTCGATGAACATTACTTCTTGCCATTCCTACTATGCATATGTAGGCCTAGATAAGTAATACAATACACATTCAGTACAACACGGTCGACTTTGGCTTAAAAAACTACGGTATGACAG
>NW_022713767.1:742-967 GCF_011630105.1 Anneissia japonica
ATTTAAAGGCTGGTATACTTATATCATATTGAAATATTCCACTAAAACCGGAGAACTTTCGTCCAAATTGCTACACATTTTCACTTTCCTCGCGACATTGTTTACATTAGTTACCGAGTTTACAAGAATGTTTGTGATTGGCTAATAGCGTCTCACCAAAGCTTAACAGATATGGTAAGTGTGCTGTGATTGGGTACTGCTTTCGTGAACGACATTATTTTTTCG
>NW_022713768.1:0-406 GCF_011630105.1 Anneissia japonica
AAAGCATTGTTGTTAAGTGAATAGGTGAGGGATAAGTTTAGGGGACTACAGACCCGCTCCCCCCCACAATAAAGTTCCCATAAGGCTACCAATGTATTAGCGGTTCCAGAAATTTTTCATAGAGTTTGAATAGATTTTATATATACATTCTATACATAATTTTTTTATAGATATAATTTTATAAATAATTTTTAATATTTCATTTACAGATAATCACTTCCATAGCGTTCGTATTCATTTTATATATACTTTCTATAGGGAAACAATTTTACAGATTATAAACGTTTCCATAGAGATTTTATATATATTTTATATATATTTTCTATAGACTATTAAAAATTACAGTTTTTAAAATGACTGTTTAGAATATTATACAGTTCTACAGAATATACTATAAATAAATAAA
>NW_022713768.1:448-899 GCF_011630105.1 Anneissia japonica
GATAATCCCTATAAAATTGTTATAATACATTTAAAAAAAATACAGGTAAGGACTATAATTTTTTATAGAATAATTATAGAAATTGTATAGTTTTATTATAGAGAACTTGTCATATCATTTGTATAGATTATTCTATATAATTTCTATAGAATATGCAAGATGTAAAACATGTTGGTAGGAATATACTGGTCAGACACGAATGTGTCAATAAAATATTGAATGAAACAAAAAAAAATTAAAAACATAGAAATTACATTAAATATGTGATAGAATTCTATAGAAACTAGTGCTTCTATAAAACAATTTTATAGAAAATACTAATTTCTGTAGAAATTGATTAGTCTCTATAGAAGGTCTATACAGTTCTATAGAATTTTTTTGTATGGGAATGAAGTGGTTTCGATGGGGTTTGCGGTGTGTTCTTAGAGGTTTGCGGTGTATTTTAAGGTAT
>NW_022713769.1:0-1128 GCF_011630105.1 Anneissia japonica
TTCAGAAGGTTGGACTCCGCTTGAATAAGAACAAATGCAAGTTTCGACAGAGTCAGGTTTCTTATTTTGGACACCTTCTAACCGATAATGGTATAAAACCTGATCCTGAGAAGATACAGGCTATATGCGAGATGCCAGCTCCAAAGGATACACAAGCTTTAAGCCGTTTTCTTGGTATGGCAAACTATCTTTCTCTTATACACATCTAGATGTGTATAAGAGACAGCACATACAATGGATATACTGTTCCACCAAAGTTCCAGATTAATCAATAATAAAATAGATAACATATAGGCCTAGGACAACTGCTCACATTTATATCAGATTGTGACCAAACACTTACCCTTACATGCGATGCATCCCAGTATGCATCTTGGTCGCTTCGATTTGTGGATGAATAAGAAAGGCAATTTGCACGTCCCTGAGGCATTGGAACAGCCCGTGATGTTACCCTCTCCTTTGATTTTTAAAAGTTTTTTGCATTTTTTTCCGTTTCGTAAAACCAACGAACGATTAGGCATTAGCCGCCACCAAAGACCTGTTTCATCGGCGGTAAAAATTTGATCTCTGGTCAACTGATTTTCCTAAATGATGCCTGCAAGTTTGCTGTCTCTTATACACATCTAGATGTGTATAAGAGACAGGTATCAAGCTGTGTATTGCTTCATGAATAGAACTAACAATAGTGTTTACAGTCTGGTATCTTTGTCAAAGTTAATGCTCTGTTCAAGATTAGTCTTACTTGGAATTAATTGCTCAGGGGCTAACTTTCTTTAAAACAGTAATTATTTAAATCACCTTTGGTGCCAGGGTGCCGCTTTTTTGGCACGAGGGCTGTGGAATTAGATTTTAATTGCTACACCGGGATGTTTAGATTTTGTCTTTGTCTAGTTGATTTTGAATATTAACTGTCTCTTATACACATCTAGATGTGTATAACAATGGATTCTTAAGCTAACTAAGGATTGTATTTATTTAATTGATGCTTTTGTTATTCATCAACTACCTTATTCAATTGATGCTTTAGCTATGACACTGACACTCTTATTATTTCAAATGATACAAAAAGCATACTATTTGGTATATGGAAAACTTTGCAGCTGAATTGAAGTACAACCTCTTTACAGT
>NW_022713770.1:0-1676 GCF_011630105.1 Anneissia japonica
GGGTATCTGCCTCTCATATCCAAAAAGTCAGATTCCATATGGCTCAACGACCCGGTATTCATAGGCTCGTACCAGGAAGATAACGAGGTTTATTTATTCTTTCGTGAAATGTCGATAGAAACTCAATTCACGGAGAAGATGTACTATTCCCGAATAGCCCGTGTTTGTACCCAGGACAGAGGCGGTAATAGTGCGATACTCGAATCGACGTGGACGAGCTTTTTTGAAAGCGAGACTAGACTGTTCGTTTCGCGGAGATTTCACCTTCCACTTTAACTACTTGCAGGACGTCGCAAGAGTTGTCGAAGGGAAGAAGATCTTCTATTACGCAATCTTCACGACCGGAGATCACGAGATGCCGGCTTCCGCGGTGTGCAGATTCGACCTCGACCACATCAGGGACAATTTCGACAACGGTCTACACAAGCTGACCAAGTGTCCGTGGTCGCCGATCACGGACTCGTAGCGGGGCGGTTGTTCCGCAGCCGATTCGAGGCGGCTCTCGCACGATAATCTAAATTTCATCAAATCTCATCCGTTGATGTACGAACCGATCGGACGGGAAGATCCGTTGTTTACGTTCGTTCGAAAACGCTACAGATTGAAGACGTTGGTGGTGAGGACGAGCCAGCATCACACCGTGGTTTTTGCAGGAACGGACGACGGCCGCGTCTTGAAATTGGTTGCGAGACGGGAATCGCCATCTGTTCTGCTGTACAACGTGCGCGTGATCGGACAACCGATCACGAACATGAGATTGTAAGAGAGCCGAAATGTCATATTCGTGACGTCGAAAGATTTTCTCATGGAGATGTCCACGCAACATTGCAGCCAATTGAAGAACTGCTCCTGCAAGCAAGATCCCGATTGCAGTTTGATCGACGGCAATTGCACCGAATCGACCGACGAAGATCACTCGGACGTCGAGCTCGACTGTAACGATCCGATCGAACACCACGACGGCGTCGAGCTCGACTGTAAAAATCAGATCGAATACCGCTCCTGCGTCAAGCTCGACCGTAACGATCCGATCGAATCCGGTCTCGAATCCGGTCTCAAATCCGGCCTCAAATCCGGTCTACATTCTTCGTATAACGTTGCTGAAACGGAAGATTCGACGCCGAAGTTAGCCGTACTAGCCCTAGTCGGTTGGGCGATTTGTTTGGCAGAAATGGCAGCTATCGTTTGCTGGTGTCTGATGCGGATCCGTTTTCTCAAATATAAAGAAATAGATCGTTCATCATCATCATCATCATCATCATCATCACCACCACCACAATCACCACAACCAACACCACCACCACTACCACAGTGATTTTTCTGGTTTTTTGTTTTTGTTTTTTGTAATAAAACAAATATATACATGTATATCTGTGCCTTTGTTTTTGTTTAATTTGTCGTTGAAAAGGGGAAACAAACAAATGGGCGTCAAACTCGCCCTGCTGGAAACCGCGTACAGATGGTTACCGTTTCACGCGTACTTTCCGATAGCGATCATCGTCACTCTTCTCTGTCTGGTCGGCAGCTGGATGATAGTTGCATCGAGGGAGATCACGGGTCGGGTGTGCCACGTTCTCTACGAAATCACAAAGGTCGTCAAGCACCTCATCGTCAACAAAGGTAGGAGAGAGAAAGCTCAGGAGAGCTTGGAACGTTTTCAAGCGCTGTGGCACACG
>NW_022713771.1:0-783 GCF_011630105.1 Anneissia japonica
GACCCTTTCATGTTCACTTTGACAGGCTTCACAAGACTTCTACAAATGCATAATTTGAAGCAAGATACCAATTTGTCTTTATCCAGTGTGAGAAACTTTTAACATAGGTTAAGATTCGATATCAGATTTACGAAAACGTGAGGCTCGAGGCTAGACGCCTTGACATCTGATGAACAGTGTACAAAATTTACTACAATTTTGTTAAAATATAAAAATAAGCCATTATAATCATTGTTATATAATTTTTGGTACAATTCTGAGCCACTCCCTATCTCTTTACATTTTTTCGTTCATCCTGAATTTTTTATAATTCAAAACTTAAGCACTAACATATTTTAGTTTTAATATGATTTTAGGCTTCTAGTCTAGGTCTAGGTCTACACATAGGGCCTACACTATATAATCTTTTTTCTACATTAGATGATTGCAATAAAAAAAACTTCATATTATACTACACACTATATCAAATGTACATACATCTAATAATAAGATTATTTAAACCAAACTAAGCATAGTAGTATTTCTTATTTAAAAATTACTTTAAATAGTCTTTATAAAATAATATATTATTATAAATATACACTAATAAATACACTGCGCTGTCCGACAGAGGGGACTTGGGCTCGTAGGCCCGAGCTGAGGGAAGGGTTTGAGAGGGTGTTCCCCCTCCCAAATGAGATTTTTTTAAGAATAGGAACCTCTGGGTGACCAGAAATGACACTCTCTGATTGTGACCGACATGTGTTGGCTTGGCGTGGGCCTATTTTTATATATTTTTTAGTC
>NW_022713772.1:0-683 GCF_011630105.1 Anneissia japonica
ATCCTTATCAGTGGGTTTCAAAGTCTGTAGCTGAAAATACTTAGTTAAAGATTATAAGAGAGGTCCGTATATGTTGGTAATATTTATTTACTTTTGAAGATAGTGTTTCTATGGCAACATCTGGAAAAAACACTCAATTAAATGAATAAAATAATTGTTCAACTTAAGTCCTCAAATTTGATTTGGAATGCTTAAATATGGTGATGATTACATCACATCCTGACCACCTATATTTAGCTTTTTTAAAATTCTTTGGCAACATTTTTTAATTGGCATACTATAAAGTATTAATTATGATGTCAATTAAACCAAAGATAACCCACCAAATATATAGACTTTTATTCCAAAAGGGTCCTTCTGGAGTTGGACCGGACAGTACACTGTGAGACAATCCCAATCGAAGAGTAAACTACATTCTGTAACATACACACAGGCCATATTCACATGGGTTCAGCGACAGCTTAAAGCACCTCATCCAAAAAATATGGTGCGCTATTGTAAATTGACTTTCAGACCTCCAGCTAAAACACAAGGAGAGGCAGCGATGCAATTGAACCAGACCAAAGGATCTCCATGGTTCAGCGCACACACAGTGGCTACCACTAGTTTAGCCAACTAAGCTAAGCTGCTCTCTACAAGGGTTATTATTTATTATAAAAGGATACCAGCTTGATGCTGTGTGG
>NW_022713773.1:0-659 GCF_011630105.1 Anneissia japonica
CGAAAGATCTGGTAGGACAATGGGAGAGCTTAAGCAAGGGTGAGCTCAGAAAATCATTTTTTTTTTTCATTTAGTTAAAACGTAAAATAATGGAAATTTTTCCGAAAGACAAACGTATGTAGAAACCAAGGACTTTCAACTGTAAACTAATGTCTTCTATAAAATCTGAACCATTATTACCTGGTTTTTTTTTTGGAATTTCGACAGCCCTCCAATATTTCCACAGACTATAATAAAAATTCTATATTATACTGTGAATTAATTGTGATCTTAATTAATCTGTTGTTAAAGCTGTAGTAAGGGGAGTCTCAAGCTAAAATTAGCCTATATTTTGCCAGTGGCATAGGCCCTATATATAAAGGGTGCGCGGGGGACGCACGCATCCGCCCCCTAAAAACACGTCATATCGCATTATTTTGCGAGCTAGCGTCCCTCACTTAATCATCGAGCTCTCCCACTTCACTTTCGCGTCCACATCAGACGCGAAGGTGAAGTGTTTTTTGTTTTGTCATTGTTTTTCTTTTTTGTGTAGAGTTGCTTAGATTTTATTCTTGTATGTATTTAATAGGCATATTTTGTTGCCGCCTACCGATAATGTACAGCGCCAGTTTATAAATCAGCAAAATAAGACATGAAGAACTACAATACATTATATAATA
>NW_022713774.1:0-702 GCF_011630105.1 Anneissia japonica
CTGGAAATGGCACTGTCAGACTGCAAATAATCATCAGCAACCAAAGTTTAGGTCTAAAACAAAAATATTTGTTTTTAACTTAATTTGCGGGAGATAAGTAATTTCCGGAAGACTTTTGCTTGTTTGCAGGAGTTCAAGAGACTGTACCAATTTCCGGGAGAGTTCCGGGAGACTCCCGGAATTTCCGGGAGATTTGAGATCCCTGTATATTATTTAATTATTCATAGAAATGTGATTGTGATATCATTATCATCATTTACTTTAGTTTTTTTTTTTGCCTGATCAGATAACTTGTACTTACAAACCATGTCTAACCTCAGAAACGGGAAAGTCTTGAGTAACAGTTTATTTAAAAATCTTTTCTTACAGACGAGGTTATTCGAAAATATCTACTAAGTAGCCAACGAAAAGTGTGCCTCACTGCCAACCGGTTTACACCATCAATTTTTAATGCTGAATACCAAGTAGATATTGCTGATATGTTCACTGATCTAGACCTGCTAAAGATAAGTAACAACATAGAAAAGGAAGATGCCGATATGTTCACTGATCTTGACCAACTAACAATAAGTAAAAGCCGAAAGAATGAAGATGCCACTCAAACCACTTTAAAGCAGGTTTTAGATGATATCAAATTCACACCTGCATGTAAAGCTCTAATAGAAGGTGAAAGCGGTGTTGGTAAGTCAACCCTCCTCAGAT
>NW_022713775.1:0-741 GCF_011630105.1 Anneissia japonica
CATTGAGAGTAGACTCTGCCAAAACATGTTCCTTTCATAGAGCCTAGTAATGACCAGGCCAAGTTGAATCTCAGGCTACGCCTGATATAAGCATTATATATTTCCCTCCCACACATAATTTTTTCCCGGCTGGTATCTTTGTTTTAGTGTTTATCTGCCAGGTTAGGCCCCATAAAAAATTATTTGTTTATCACCCTATCAAATCAAAGTATCAAAGGAAAGACTGATGAGGGAGGGTTTTGGTTTTTTTTTTTTTTTTTGCAAACTGCCCCTATTTACCGATGTTCACAGGTAAATCAATGGTAGGGACACATATAAAAAGTCAATCAAATTTATATTTTAAAAAAGAATGATTTTGTACCAGTAAACATATTTGCAAGAAATCCTGAGCTTTTCAAGGGAAAAACGATGGAAAAACAACCATTTGAAATAAAAAGATATGTTGAATAAATATGTATTGATTAAAAAAAGGCCGTGCGTGCGTGTTCCGGCCCCACAGACAGACGATAGGCCCTCACCTCACCCCTCTATTATCACTAGGAATGAAGCCTAGGCTAGTTCCGTGGGGTCTGTCGTCTGTCTGCAGGAAATGCGCAACTTGGCTTGCAACTGCTGCTGTCGTGTTTTTTTACTAGGCCTAGCTAAGCTAATCTAGTAGGGCCCCTAGGCTGGGACGCCGGATGCGTATTTTTTTTCTGCAGTACACATAAGCAAATATATGTTTCTTTTAGCCAATCAGAA
>NW_022713776.1:0-853 GCF_011630105.1 Anneissia japonica
AAAACCGTCCTCCCTCATCGTTTTTTTAAAGAGTGATAATCTAATAATTGTTTCTATGTGCTCTTAGCAGCCATTGAACACAATGAAAAAGAAAAGGATTAACTTAGAAAATATTAAAGAAGACAGTTGCACTTCATCACTGTGTCCCACTATAGCCAATTTGGCAACCATTGGACACAATTAAAAAGAATAGAATTTTTTTTGAAAATATTAAACAAGATATATATAGTTTATCACTGTGTCCCACTATAGCCAATTTAAGGCACATCGGAAAAATTATTAGATCACTATTTTTTTTTTTAATCAGAACAACTGCTTCTTTTAATAGATGAGGGAGGGATGTTTTTTTGGCAAGAATATTTTAAGTATTGTATAAAAACAGGTTTAATTTTTATTGTTTTTTTAAAGAAAACGTATTTCCAATCACAAAATTACATGTTTTTTTATGCTGTTGAAAAAATGATGCCGCCAAGAAAAAGAAACATTTTTTTTTAATTTCTGCATCAATATTTCCCAATTTTGTTGACGCGGGCTGGAGTGATGATCTAATAATTTTTTGTATAGGCATAATTATGATCTGTTCATTGTGCGTTCGATTTTGATAATGATATGAATGATAGGAGCACTGTATGATCAATGTGCGCCAAAATAAATAGATGATTAACATAAAAAGTATGATTCTGTTTATTTGTACAATACTGCTATTGTTTCTAAAATTTGGTGTGGAGTACAGTAGTTCATGTGGTTATCATTGGAAAGTTATTGATCTATTAGTAAATTCTATAATCTGGTTGTTGTACGCATATAGACATATATTTACATTTTTCATTTTATTTCTTTATTCATGTTCTTT
>NW_022713777.1:0-1089 GCF_011630105.1 Anneissia japonica
AGTTACAGTAGGAATTCCAAGAATCTAGGGTACAAGTCATGCAGGCAGCAAGGTGTCAATGTCACCAAGTATCTTGATAACTTGGAATTAGCAAACCTCAAAAAACTTAACCTCGTACAGTACATGTGTTTTCTACATACATGAAAACCAGTGAATGACCAAAGAGTGGTAAGTACTGATGGCTGACTATCATTGGGCGTGTTTCTACTGATAAACACAAAATAATCAAATTTTTTAAAACTGCTTTTTTAATGAGTGCAAGACAGCCTGCCCGTGTTGCAACTGCTTTTTTCCTAATACAAAAATCAGTTATTGCGGCGGGAATTACGTCAACATTTTGTTTATACAACACGTTTTTCAAACTGTACATATATTACTGATGACGGTCTTTGACAATAAGATTAATTTTCATAATGACATTTTGTTACTTGCTACACAATACGGACGTTTCTTTCTCTCCAACAAGACAATATACTTCACAATCACATGAATTCTAGTCATGATAATGCTTTCGGCTGTGCTTATCGGCACAACAAACAAGGACAATAGTAGGCGCAGAAGAACGAAGAGGCCTAGGCCCAATAATCCCCCAACAAAATAATTACAAAACAAAAATGTTGTTGTTCCACATTTTGTTAACGTTTTACCTTGTAGGCCTAGCACATGTACAGAAAGACTAATCGTTCTGAAAGTTCACGCGTGATACGAGCTAACTTTTCAGTAGTTTGACTTGAACTCCTCGATTTCACATTTCACCTGATACACCTCAGGTGACCTTTTTTGTGTTGCAGCTAAAAAAATGTAGTTAAAATCGGTTATTTGCTATTCAAACATGCTGTCCGTTGAATGTTTTTTTTATCATTATTTATTAAACTGGTCCCCTTTCTACTGCAAGAAACCAGAGCCTTGCAGGCGTCAACGTTCCTATGCATGATACACGACTTAAAAATACTCTTTGTATATATATATATACGTATACACGTATATATATATATACGCGCGCGTGTGCATATATACACGCGCACGTGTACACATATACGCGTGTACATACACACGCGCGTGTATTTATATACGCATGTATATTATACG
>NW_022713778.1:0-4522 GCF_011630105.1 Anneissia japonica
CATTAGGAAATACATTGACAATGCAGCTGCTGAACAACTTGTTCACTCATTTGTTACTTCACGCCCTGACATGGGTAACTCGCACTTGTATGGACATCCACATAAAGAAATCCAACGGCTTCAACTCATTTAAAATGCTGCTGCACGTGTAGTTACCAAGTCATCCAAGAACTCACATATAACAAATACTCTGAAATCATTACATTGCCTCCCGGTACAACACCTCAATGTTTTTAAGATATTTTTAATAGTTTTTAAATGTATAAATCAGGGGCGGTTACAGGATTTAGCAAAAGTAAAGATGGACGACCAGCCATGGTAAGAAGCACCGAGGGCAGGCGGCTGATCCAGCCTGCCAGAAAGGGGGGGGGGGGGGGGGCGCAATCTGCGAGTAAGCGAGCAGCCTTAGGCTTGGGATGAGGGGACCGCCTAGGACCCCTGGCAGGGTCGAGAGGAATATGAGGTTGTATTGAGTCGATTTTGACTATCTAGCATGGAAGTTTTCAGTAACAAATAAATAATAAAAAAAAAATAGGTGTATGTCTTTTAAAAGGAATTTTAATATACAGGGTACCTGCAATATGCAACTAAGACATGTGTCATTATTAATTAGTAATAATTCATCTACTCACAGCTATGGGTTTTAGTGCCTCAAACATAATCAAAGGCTCATAAATGTACACCATTTCAAAAGAGAAATTTCACTTCTAGAAAACATGATGAAGTTTCTCAGCAACATTGAGCATAAAAATCCCAAAAATCAGTAAAAAGGGAAACTAATATCCAAAATCCGTTAAAAAGGTCCTTAAACATCAAAACTTGCCACTGTATATTAACATTGAGTAAATTACAAGTTTCTCACAAAGTGGATTTATGAATAGCACTCTCCTATGGTGTTTTTGAAAGGAAAAGAAGACTTAAACACTGTGGGTATATTTTTTTCTTTGCAAAACATATGGGGAGGGGGTGGCGTACGTCCCTTACGCGCCACAGCCCCCCCCCACCCCTTAAATCTGCCACAGGAAATAGGCCTAGGCCCTAGGTTTAGGTAGGCCTACCTTGTTTCATGTTAATTAGAGACAACAGGATTATACAGTTTCATACATTATGTCTTGTAAATTACACAATATGATTAAACGAGGTACTGTACTTGAAAACAATAAGGAAGCAAAAATTACACGTCAAAAGTGTCAAATGTTGTCTACACAAAAACTGTACTTTATTAAGAGAGTAAGTCTACTGAAGGGGTGTCGTCAATGGAGATGTGCACACATATCAGTGTACTGTGGTCACTGTGCATGGCAGGGGCGGATCCAGAAATGTCCAAAAGGGGGGCCGGAAGGGGGGCCGAAAGTTGGGCCGATTGAAACAACACTGTCGTAGGGGGTCTGGGGGCATGCCCCCGCGAAATTTTTGTGTTCTAGACGCCCGAACATAACATTTGAGGCATTCTTGGCCATCATTTTTTCCTTTTTCTCTCTTTTTTTTTTCTTTTTTTTTTCTTTTTTTACCTCCCAAAAGGGGGGCCGGGGCCGGGCCGCCCCCCTAAATCCGCCCCTGCATGGAGTTGTCTGACAGCACATACCTGCTGACCTCGATAGAGAGTGATTGATGCACAATGGTTTCCATGCTGGTGCATCTGCTCTTAAACTGTCTTTGTAGCTATGCATTGCGCGATGTGACATAGAATCAACCTTTCTATGGAATTGTGTATCCATTCAATTATCTCAAAAAAAATTATCTTCAAAAAAAAAAATGGCTTTTGGTGATATAAGTGGGGGGGGGGGCGTCGCAGGCGCCCTCCCTAAATCCGCCCCTGTAAATAGTTTCGATCATGACTATGTTGCTGACATGATTCGGCCTTATATTACTGGGCGTAACTTGCGCTCTTGTGACAAACTCTTTCTACACCAACCAAAGTCATATCACTCTTACGGTGATCGAGCTTTTAGTATTGCTGCTCCTCGTCTTTGGAACGCTTTGCCTTGCTCCGTCAAACACATTAAATCTTTAAATTTGTTTAAAAAAAACTTTAAAATTGCATTTCTTCACCGACGCGTAAAGATAACCTTGATGTTTCTCTGTTGAATTTATAATAATCAAAAAAAAAATGATACCACTTTTTCTCTGTTGACGCAATATTGCTCCTTTTGCATTGCACGGTAGTGGAGCCCTGGGCTTCTCCTGAGGTGGAAAGTGCTGATGCTCAACATACTGCCTTTGAGTATCTGTGCATACATATATGGGGAGCATCACCGCCTTGCTGGGATAATTGGTATAAGGATTTTGCTTGAAATTCTTCTGGGAATTATATGGATCTTGTGGTTTAACTGACTATGCGCCTTCAGCACTATTGGTGGAGATGTGCGGTTTATAAATCTTTATTATTAGTATTGTTGTTGTTTTATATAATATAAATAAAGGTAGCCGTTAACACTGTTAAATGCCTATATAATAATCATTAAAGGAATGAAAATACAGTGTTAGAATAAAGGACGTAATAATACATCGTGTATTATTACGTCAACGAATATAGTCCTGTAAATAAATGAATAAATAATTTGTGTAATAAAATGCCTCTGGCGGGACTCGAACCTGCGAACCCTCTCTGTCAAGGCGAGCGTCATAACCATTAGACCACGGAGACTTCATGGTTGAACAGATCATAGAGAAAATAGAACTGTTCTATTTTCTCTATGGTCATACGAACATTTTACATTTACAATCCATTAATTTTCACACTTTTTTGACTGCCAAGGCCTATTTCAGAGATTTTGGCATACGCCGTAGCATTCATCCACGCATAAGCCCTGCAGCTTACTAGGTACACCACTGAACTATGTTTCACCATTCACAAGGGGCGGTCGGGCATGCATATTTATGTGTATCAGCTCACAAAACTGACCTAAAATAGCGCCCATTATAATTTCTGCCTTAACTGTATGAAAAAAATTAAATAAAAAACATAATTTCTCAGCCAGTAGGCCACCTAGGCCTACGATACCTGAAGTACACGTTACGCTCACCTTCCTTGTATGCAGGTCAAACAGTTGACATTTAAAAAGCTGACACTCTAGATGTATTGTTTGATTGGTATTTTAAAATGGAATATGGACTCGTCATCGCGCATATTTGCAAAATATTAAATAAAATAAAATAAAATTTGTCGCGATGTACATTCGTCATTCCTGTATAAAATTAAGGCAGTATGGAATGACGTTGAGAGATCACTATAAGAACGCGATGCAGGAGAAGTGGATGTGTACTTACACAATAGCTAGCATGCGCAAAACAATTTACTTATCGTAATTAGTTGTAACTTGTTTATCAGTTGATTATGTAATAGAAAACGGCGGTATCGCGGGGTTATAACTTTTGATGTTCGGTTCGAGATGTTTTCATGTAATTTCACTGCTTTCTGTTTTATCAATTATAAATATTATTTACATGCTCTTTAAATTTTAAATTACTATCAACAAGTACAATATCAATGACAAATCACAACAACTTTATTTCTTATTCGACCCCCTTCGGGGTATGAGAGAACATTATTTCTCATGTGAACATACAAAATAATCGGTCAGCTTACACTGCATGACTAATAAAGTTAACAATAACAATAATAAGGCTAAGTAAAAACAATAATTATTATAGCCAAACAAACACAATATCTTGTGAATAAATTGAGCAATTTTTGACAGCTGGTATTAAATAACTAGTGCACTATATCTAGTGTAATGATATTTTTTAATACATTCTTAATTAGTGTAGGGCAAACCAATAAATAATGGAATTATTTCCGGTATTATTTTGGTTTCACAGAGTACAATTTGTAGCTTGATCATCACAACTACAAAGATCAGATACGAGATCACACTTAAAAGGATCTATGATTTTTACACTTTCTATTAATTTTGTGGTAACTCCGTGCAGCCATTCCTGTTTTGAGATATCACTCAATCGGAGATTAATATGCCTACTATTTGCTATCAACTATTTAATGAAGTTATCCAAGTTATCATAGTCATAGAGTGTCTTTTATTTTACAATCCATTAGGACATTTATAAACCCTGGTCTTGTAAAAAAGCCTCGATCTAGTTTTTGGAATCCCCAGACTTCAAAACCATATACTAATTATAGGCAAAACAAGCTGGTCAAACCATAGAGAAAATAGAACTGTTCTTTTTTCTCTATGGTCAAACAGTTCACACTGAATGCTTAACGGTAGACTTAATTGTTTATTGAGTTATCACGCTGTACATTGCTCTGTGTTACTTGCTTATCAATGGCTTTTTAAAATTTTCCATTAAAATTAAATGTTGTACCTAAATAGACATAATCATCTATAATTTCAATTTTTTTTTATCTCCAAACATAAAAATTGGAGTATTTTGAACCCTACCATGGAACCCTGAAAAAAATTATAATTTTTTTTAACTCGTATTGACTGTGAGCGTCCACATGTCGCAGTAATCATACTTAATACGTTCTAGAGTTCTGAGTGACTTTCGGACATAATAA
>NW_022713779.1:0-1227 GCF_011630105.1 Anneissia japonica
ATTCAAACCGTCGTCAATAGGTATAGATGTGTATAAAGAGCGAACGTCCATAGTAAATACATACTGGTGATCACCAGTGAAATAAAATTGGTTGAAAATACGGATGGCTTCACTGCTGTCCTTGATATACGTAGGCAATGTTTGAACAATCGGCGTGAATATAGAGTTCAGAAATTGACTGATAACAACAGTAGGGCAATTGCAGGTAGAAACAATAGGGCGACCAGGTGAATTCTCCTTGTGAATCTTGGGCAACATGTAGAATTTGGAGCAAGTAGGAGCCTTGTTGACGAGAACCTTAGCGCTAGACGGTAGATCATTATCCTTGATCATATTGTGAATAGTATTAGTAACCAGGTTAAGTTCATCCGACGTAGGATCATCAGGTAGTGGCAAATAAGTATCACGATCAGAGAGTTGACGCTGTCCTTCTAGGATGTACAAATCACGGCGCCAGACCACAGTAGCACCTCCTTTATCTGCCGGTTTAATCACATAATTGCGATTATTACGAAGGTTGATTAAGGCTTTCCTTTCACCAGTAGAAAGAGTAGACACTTTGGCACGTCGTTTAAGGTCCAATTGTGAAATGTCGTGGCGACATTTATCAATATAAAAGTCAAGAGCTCTAAATTTACCTGCTGGAGGAGTCCAAACAGAGGCTCGTGGTTGAAGCTTAGAGAACTCGTCAGTATCCAATGAGGTAGAAGTCGATTGTCTGTGAAAATGGGCTTTTAGACGCAGTCTGCGGTAGAATTGTTCCAAATCATGTCTAGCTTGAAATTCATCAACAAACGGACGCTGGGGAACAAATGACAGTCCTTTAGAGAGAACTGATCGTTCATTTTCGGTGAGTGATAGATCAGATGGAATACTCACAACCAGCTTAGAAGTGTTAGTGTCAGTATATACAGGTTTAGCACGAGCAGATTCGGACTTAAGTCTGTTGAGCTTAGATCGTTTGGTCTCTGTAAGGCATTGGTAATATTGTCTGTTGAGGCGGTGAATCTGCTGGCGAATACAAATGAATCGCAAGATAACTGCAAAACTGAAGTCAAATGAATCGCAAGATAACTGCAAAATGTTACGGTAATAAATCATCCTATCATTGTGTATTCTGCAATCTCTTCTAAATGAATGAAGACTAAGGCGCATAAGTCTCTTTAAAGAATAATTTCGATATTCTTTTATCAGATGAAACCACAAGTGCGATCTTCCAATCTCCTC
>NW_022713780.1:0-597 GCF_011630105.1 Anneissia japonica
AAATATACATCCTCTTCTAGAAAAAAATCCATATTTTACACTAGTCCAAAATTATGGAATTCCTTGAAAACTTCCTTTTAATCCTTACCTAATCTCAACTCTTTTAAATACAATCTTAAAAAGTCTCTGGTCTCGGAGTATGGCCGGTAAGTCTCCTGTTCGGTCTGCCTGTCTATCTGTCGGTCATTCTTATTTGTACTTTACGGACTGCCACCATATATATACGTTTGTTTGTATATGTATATGTGTGTATGTGTATATATAAATATATATATATATATATATATATGCTATATATATATATATATATGTTTGTGTGTATGTATGTGTGTGTATGTATATGCATATATGTATATATGTATGTATATATATATATATTTATTTTGTGTTTATATTTTTGGATTTCTATATATTTTTAACTGGTGGCCACGGCTTAAAGTTTTATTCTAAACTTATTTTGGCCTCCTTCCACACACTTATTCTGTAATGTACTATTATTCTTAGTTGGTTTTACTATTAAGCTTTTATTTTATTTTTTATTCAACTTATAAGGCAAGAACAGAACAGGTGAACAAGCACCTCTACAGAGCCGTCTTA
>NW_022713781.1:0-1238 GCF_011630105.1 Anneissia japonica
TGAGTTATCAAACCCGATACTTCCTTCACGTCTCCGAGGTTCACCTGGATCCATTGGTTCTGGTTACTTGTCTTTGCAGCCCATGATCCAATACCATCACTATCGGGAACCGTATTGAGACGAGCGCGACGTGCACCATGTGCATGATTCCATTCGCTGGAGGCTTCTATGTAACTTGACGGAATGTCAATTGACTCCATACCAAGTGGATCCCTGCAGCATTCTGCATCATAGATATATTTGTGTTTTATCAATGTAGTTTAAGTTAATTGGCTGGAATATTAATTGTTTTGTAATAACTGGATGGGAGTATTTCTCTGATAAGTCTTGGTTGACAATAAAGAATAATAGTAAGAACTTCACACATAACAAAATGTGATTTGGATTAATAATTTTTCTATAATTGTGTTGAATTGTAAATATAAGGTTAGCACCAGACAATTGCACGATATAAAATATAAATTGGAAATTAGACTTAACCCTGTTGGATCGACTCCAACCCGGTATATCTATTGCTTAGAGGTAAAAGTTGTCATTTGACTATCTTGATAAAAAGGAGAAAAAAATATTACCTGGATAAACTGAACCGATAACTGCACACAAAACGAGTGTTAATTTCCAAGGTTTCATCTTCATTGATAAGATAACTAGAATAAAACGAACAATTTAAGTTTGCCAGGAATAGTTATAGTTATTTCTAGAACTAGCTATTATTAAACTCGTTTATGACTTGTAAAGAACAATGTACATCATTAGTCTTGTTCCTGCTATGCTGATGTGATGTGTACGTGGCTAAAACTCGTGTGAACAATGAGTGAATACTGTCTGTAGTCTTACCTGCTAGCATGCAGTATGGAATCGAGCAATTCACTAAGAGCTGGGTTTGGCAAAACCTTGGAAAAACTAACGTTCATTCCGGAAGTCCGGGCATTAGCCAATCAGACAACACACTCTTCACTTTATTTGCTAAATTATTATATATTTTTCTGTCCTTTTGATTTCATTCTAATTACGTATGAGGAATTACCAATATTGTATGAGGCCTAAATTGATTTTATGAACTGCTAATCTAACACGACCTGTTTGTTTGCATGTTTGTAGTATTTATTGCTATCCATATAAATAAAATACAAGTGTACATTAAAAACAAATTATATAAATAAAAAGAATTGACAACACAACATAATAATTATGGCATAGCAGAGGATTTAAGCTGGGATGCTTGTTTCAATAGGGGT
>NW_022713782.1:0-900 GCF_011630105.1 Anneissia japonica
ACGTGAGTGTACGCATGCGTAAGTCTTTTAAAATGCTCAAAATTATTCTTTTTTTAAAACTAATTGGTGATCCGCTAACGTTAGCGGATCACCTCTTGTTATTGTCAGGGATCATCTTTTTATTCTTCTTTCTTTCTCCCCTTTTTTGTTCGCACGATATCTCAAAATTGCCACGAGTTACGCACACGGTCGCTACATCGATCATTTTGCCTTCGCCTGGAATAGTCATGGTAAGGTTTTCAACGCGCTCAGTCATGCGTGACGTCATCTACGCGCAATTTTGCGATTTTACATTATCGATCATACCAGCCTAACCAATTGCCATTTCGAAATCGTATTAAGTGAGCATTAACTTTGGGGTAATGTTGAATGTACAGTACCCTAATTGGACGCGTGCGCTTATTAACGCGCGCGCACGCGTGCGTCAAAATTTCAAAATGCTCAAAATCACTTTTTGACTAAATTAGAGCACGTTTTTGGCCATTTTGAGCATTTCAAATTTTTTTGAAATTTTCCACTACGCGCGCGCATTTTTAAGTGCGCAACACGTACGAAAGCTAGAAATTACGTTATTTTACATATTTTGGGTTCCTGACATTGTTTTCACAAATTTGCATTCTTTTCGGTTATCTTTTGGCCAATAGCAATGCCGTACGTGCGCATCAAACATAGGTATCTTTGCGCGTATTTGTGCCGCTATACAGTGAAATTATGCTAAAATCAGACCTATTTTTAATCAGTTATAGCTCCTAAGGTTGAAAGGTGACCCCCCATTTATATTACATATTCTGAAAGCACATAAGTTGTAAATATGATTTTATAGATCATAATGGCTGATCGGACATTGTGACGTCATCATATTGGCATCTGAATTCAAGGAAGTGTATTATAGCTATGACG
>NW_022713782.1:912-1165 GCF_011630105.1 Anneissia japonica
AAATACGCATTTGAGCGTATCTCGCTTATCCTTGGTCGATCGTCTTCCAACTTTGAGTATGTTATAGCTGAGACAATTCTCTTTCATATATTTGACCCCTTTTTACATTTTGATGACGTCATCATGGTGAAAAATATTGTTTTTTCTGACCCCCTCATTTCTCTTTCTTCAAAACGTTGACGACCCCTTATAATCTTAACCATTCGTCATTTCCAAATCATATTAGGTGAGCATTAGCTTCAGGTCAAGGTTG
>NW_022713783.1:0-1546 GCF_011630105.1 Anneissia japonica
TAGGTTATTTCCGGTCAAATTTATTTCCATACATTATTCACATATATTTTTCAAGCGCCTTGAGATGGTTTCGATCGTGGAAGGCGCTATATAAATATAAAACCATAACCATAACCCATCATAGGTTTATATTGATTGACCTCGATTTGACCTTGAATGTGAGCAAGTGCCGTTCTAACTACAAACTGGCTTATAAGTAAACATACACTATTAAAAAAAAGTCTGATCAAACATCAGTAAATCTGACAGACAAAGAACTGTTAGTGCATGCTTTGTTTTTAGAAGTGGTGCTCCCACATACTTGCATAATAATCACACATGAGCACTCAGTATTCTAATATGCCTTTCTGCTGAGCCTCACCCCTTAGCTATCGTTGCTATGGTCCCACAAAACAATTAGTGTGAACGTGGGACAAGCACATTCCTGTCCTAATTGGTCAGTTAATTTTGATTGACATTTAGTCCATTGTGAAAGAAGTTACATGCTATAATTTTTTTTAATGCACTAGAAAGTTTGGTGCGTTCAGCAATAACTTACTATTGTTGCAGCTGTGATATTAACATTTATCAACTGGAATATGCGATCCAGACTCATTTCGTGGAGACATTCAGGATAGTACATCACACCAACATTGTTCACTGGGAAAAAACAAAATGAACAAAAACCCATTTAATTGTGCTATACACAATATATATATATACTGTATATACATAAACACACATGCATACTTATTTATTATTATTATTATTTTTATTATTATTATTATTATTATTATTATTATTTTGGTTAATTATTTATTTGCGGAGCTTTAGACATGTTTTCTAAATTTTGTACCTCACCCCCAAACACGTGGGGGCTGAACTCTCCATCCATAAAATTTCCTCCCTATAAAGCTGCCTTTATTTTGGATCTGCCACAGGTACCAAAAGTTGCAGTATTTACAGTAGCAGATGCAGTAGCTGCAACAACTGCAGTTGCAACATCAGTAGTACTGGTACTGGTCTTTGTAACCGTGGTGACAGAGGATCACATATGGTGGCTATTGACTGTATACAGTTTAGTGCTTATAGACACTACATGTTAATTCTCAAAAAATCAAAAAGTACTCTTGCAACCACTTTTGTTTTTTTTTTAGCCATGTCAAAAGAAACAGCTGCAGTGAAATTGATCTCACCTAGTATACCAATTTCTTTATCTTTAATCTTCTCTTCAATCATTGCATAAATAGCGCCCCCTTGACTGAAGTCTGCTGTCACCACCTGAGTCTGGATTTTAAACTGTGATTCTAAAAGGAATAAAATTGCAATACTTTGGTTCATATTGGAATTTATGGGATGAAAATAAATAGAATTGTAAAAGAATCTTGTTACGCCCAATTAAAAAAAAAAAATTAATTTATCATCCCCACCCACATGTCTTCTACCTATATAGTGTTGGAAAACAAAACATTTGGAGGGTAAAAACATTGTTATAGTAATAGTTAATTGCTGCGAAGCAGCCAATTCATATTCTTGACAGCAATTTGACCTCTGAAAGGTCATTGTT
>NW_022713784.1:0-1050 GCF_011630105.1 Anneissia japonica
AACACGTCATCGCTCTCAACCAATGAAAATCGTTCTTTACATGAGCCAATCAAACTCATTATATTATTGTTTACATTCTACCGGGATATTCAAGCCACCATACCCGCACATGACGTCATTCAAAAAATAAATCAAGTCACCGTTATCACTCTCAGCCAATGAAAATCGTTCTTTACATGAACCAATCAAATTCAACCTTTCCACACTACGTCACCATACCCTCATTACACAAAATATTATACCAGCATAATTATAATGATAAACAATTGCCAATCATAAAAATATCCTCATAAATATATCATAGCCATTGTTCTATTGTTTACGTCATAATTAAATAAACAGTTTCATACCCAATAAACAACCATAAACCACCTCAAGTGGTATACACTACTACTGGCACCTGCTGCTATCCGGCATGGACGTCGATCCCGAAAAGTTGGTGAATGCCGTGCAACCTTCAGGTCCGGATTTTCACCAACATCACTTTGAATATTTGCTTTTGGATCGTTGCATATACGATAAAAGATCGCTGATATCGTGTATCAGGGATCACGGGTGGTTTCACGTGTACTTGAGAGACTCCGAAACCGAAAGTTTCATCGCAGCAAGATCATTCGCTTTGGAAATTACGTAAACACGTTTCAAGAAAAAAATGGACACAAAATACGTTTTTTGTTTTTTCTTTTGTTTTTTTAATTTCTAACTTTATTTATGAGCAACAAAGTACTAACATAAATAAAGTCCTTCGTTTTACGAATATTCAAAGTGGAAAAAATATTATGGAATCTACAATTTCCGGGTTGGATCTCAGAGTGCTGCTGTCATCCTGCGAAGAAGGGATGCACTGTTGCATCGACTGCTCCCGGTTGGTGGGCACCGTGTGCTTCTCTCGCGGGTCCAAGTGCGATTGCGAAATAGTCAAGTTTCCGATTCCGAACGACGATCCTTCGTTCTTTCGAACGGACTTCCTTCCGACGGTCGCTCTCGTGGCGAAACGCATATCGCCATCCTGCGGTTCCCTCGTCGGGGACGTTGTCGCGCCGGGTAGTG
>NW_022713785.1:0-657 GCF_011630105.1 Anneissia japonica
TGAGATATAAGGTCTATTTTGTCAATAATTACCAGAATGTTTTTTTGGAACTTACCTAAAAAATACGGAAAGTATCCAATCCCAAAAGCGTTTGATAATATAATGCCTATTTGATGAGCTACTTAGGTCAATTACATTATTTTTAGTTCAAAAACAGTGTATAATAAACAAGCAATATGTGATCACCCTCATTTTTGGGGTCAGACAATTCCATAATTTTTTAGGTAAGTTCCAAAAAAAAAAAAAAAAAAATTGGCAGATATATTTGTTCATGCAGATTAAATATCTCATAGACTACCAACAACATTTGTGTGATCTGATGTAATGACTTTTTATCTACAGGTACCCAAAGTTCCCCTTCCTCCTCTGGAACTGCCTCTCCAAAAATCGGTTCAGTTCCCGAGAATGCTTCATTACACCCACCAACCATGACACGACTTCACAGCAACAGCTGGTCCAGTAAAGCGTTGAGTAAAATCTTCGGATCAGCAAGTAACGTATATACCCAAATATGGAAAGTGATGCTAATGCTAGCGAGTGACCCTCATCACGAAGTTAAGCAACTTGCGCATTCATTGGTGAATGCCATTAATCTTAAGGTAAGCAGCGGCTTATCCAGGAATTCAAAATAGAGGAGGGGAGGGGCGAATAGGATTA
>NW_022713785.1:669-916 GCF_011630105.1 Anneissia japonica
TTCCCAAAAGCAAGATATATACCACTTGTGATATGGCACCTCTATATGGCTGGAATTTGCACTCTCAGAATTGAATTTGAATATAATTTTCTTTATATCTCCATTTAAAAAATATGTTGAACAATTTAAGGGGGGGCTGGGCCGCCTTTGAATCTGCCACCGGTTAGAGAAATTCATGTTTGGAAAAAGGTTGTGTACAAAAAAGATGAATAATATTTATTTATGTTACAATTAGGAACCTTGCCTT
>NW_022713786.1:0-1135 GCF_011630105.1 Anneissia japonica
CACCTTAAATTGTGTGTATAGCTTTCATTACAAGTTTCAGCAAACAACCAGAGTGTTTCTGCTAATGTCTTGCTGGGTGCTTGTATGCTTTGTACCACCTTCTTTCGTAGATGCCAATGTTGGGTGGTTGTACTCATGGCAAATGTTGTGGTATGTTTGTCTCATCATGGCGACTGGCAAATACCTATGTGAGGAGAGTGTCATGTTTCGGCCTATCACATATCTTGTCCTACAAAAATATATATGTATAATATTTTATTTGAATTCCACATTTCAACAACAGCTGAAAGTTAGGTTTGGAGTAACATATGCATCATGTTATTATTTAATGGGGCGTTATTGTTGATAGCCTAGCTTCTAGGCCTACAATAATAATAATCTTATTGTTACAGGAATTGGTGTTGGCTCTGATGATATACTGTAGTGTTATAGCACATCACCTTTATTTAGACAGTACATTTTTTAGACATTTAGGCCTAGGCCTAGACAGTTTTTCATAGGACCAGGCCTATAGTATACTATTATTAGTAGGCCTAGGGGCCTAGGTCTATTATCATGAAAAAAATATGCACTAGTACAATTAATGTGACAAAGATGGTATGGCATGACAAGTCTAGGCTAGGCTAGTAGTAGAAACCTACTATCTTTACCGTCACCTGGATAAGGCTGCGTGCGAACTCACCTGCTGCGGGACTGGAGCAGTGTCCCGGACAGGAGTGCGCTACTGCTGCTGGGTAGACACTGACTGTGCTAATCCTAGGCATAGGTGTAGGACTTATAAACAAACAATCAAGTCATCGGACTGATATACGTTTATTAATTCAATTGAATTATTCCTCCATGATTGAATTGACGTTGACTAAACCGTCTCTCTGTAACTGCGTACGTAAACGATCACAAAAACTCACGACTTCACACTAGTGTACTGTATCTAGGCTAGTCGCTCGATCGTCGGGACGATTTTTCGATCAGCTGCTTGCCAAAAATTAATTGACAGACTTGTCTTGAATATTAATGAGTTGGTTAGAAAATGCTACCAAGCTACTGAAAAAAGTGATCAGCCTCGTTTTCACCTGATTATCATGTTTTGTTTCTGTAATTATCCTTACATCTCAACATTTTGAATTTTTTAAGT
>NW_022713787.1:0-29223 GCF_011630105.1 Anneissia japonica
TACTCCTAGTCTTTTTCTTTTGTTCACTTTGGTTTTATCAGATCATTACGTCTACAACTCCTTAGAGCTTTTTTGCCAAACTCCGGGTGTTACGTAACAACCAAGATCTCCTAATCCCTGATAAACTCAGCAGGCCGCCAAGGATTACACCGATTAAAATCAGTAGTTAATGGTGCTTACTAGACCTCCTGACTGGGTCTGGAAGGGGATTCAAAACAAGGAAACAATTTACACACTTCACAATAATATTACTGTTAAAATATAACATTTTAAAAACCGTATTTTGATTTGTAACGAGCTTGAAAAACTCCCAAATCCCAAATTATTGCATTCGTTGAAGACTTTAAATTAAAAAATTAACAACATTTGAGGCAGTGAATCGCGATTTTTAGACATGTCACCCGATTAAAAAATGCTGCTCCTCATTTTAGAAAGAAAAATGTAATTTCTATATCTGTAATAACGATGAATCTTAAATATTAATTTATGTATTGTACCTTTTACTTTTCTAGACGCCTAGGCCCTGGTTCATGGTATGTTTACAACACAAATTCGCATTCATATAGTCTGTAAATACCAGCCGTAGTAACTCTTGGCGCACAGCTAGCCTTCAAGTTTGTTAGGTTGAACGGCATAAAATGTCTATATTGTAAGACTAGCAACTCTATAAAGAGTACCAATAGGCTGATTTTATTAACGTTAGATTTGGAATGCAAACAAAACACACGAAAGACTTGATGTTGAATGCAACTAAAGCATAAACATATACATTTGATAAAACTACCTTTATTATTTGAATTTACATGGATTTCATGCATAAAACTAGTTATTTTATACCGAAATCGGCTGGAATCTTGAATAAACAAGCCCGGAAACAAGTCCATACTCGGTGCCTTTAAGATAGTACAGAATAATAAGTATTAAAATGCACGCCATCGTGTTGGGATTAAATATTTCGACATTAAGCATGTCATTATCAGAAATGATGAATAATTTCTCAAATGTACAGGCATCGTACTAAAAACAAATTATAACCCGTTGGAAAATGGACGGTTCCAAATCGACCAATACTCGAACCCACGTGTTGTTGATCATGCAAGCCTCGCTCTTGTGATTTGCTTGAGTAAAAGATGACAGCACATTTTAATCAGTTATCTCGATCGTTACAATTATTTTATAAGGAATAAAGCAGATTTCAGATTTGTTTTAAATTAATATGTTAAATTTTCAACAATACAGTATACGCCTCTCGATTCGGAGGACCTCTGTAGAGAAGGATACATCTTTCTACAAAGGCCTAATGCCAATGGCTAGCAAAAATGTGAGGTAAACATTCCACTACGGAGAGCCGTGCGCTAGCATAGCATACAGATGATAGGCATGGCAGATTTGATTTAGGCCAGCGTGTAACACTGCCTTACTTTGAATATCTATGTACCTTCAATATTTCGATCTTTATTTTGAAGAAATAGTAAAATATTGATGAGCCTTTCTTTAGCAGTCGGTCTATAGTTAGGTCCACCGGCATTCGCGAATTACACACTCATGAATGTTGGCCTAGGGCGCGGCCGTCGCTATGTACTGGGACTGTTCTCATCTTTATTGTTTAAACTGTGATCAATTATACTGTAAACTGAAGAAATTAGAAATAATGTCAGATTCTAATAGGCCCCTATCACTTAAAACATAAATGATTTTAACTAAAATACAACACTTTATGAGATGACATTTTCAATGGCTAATGATCTACACTGCCTATAGCCAGTAATAGGATTATAGGATTAACACTAAAATTATCATGAGCAATTACTCATATCAGAAATGTCTTATCAGCATTGGATGATAAAAAATGGAAAAATCTCTCTATGCAGTTGTACACGTCATGATTGTCATTTTATTACCCCTATATGGTATTTATTCTGTTACATACGGATTTGTTTCCAAAATATTGATTGATCGATCGATCGATCAATTATGTCATTTAATATACCTTTACAACACATAGTTAGATACTGTCGTCAACATATAATAATATATTATTATTATTTCAATGTGCATTTGCATCTAGGAATAGAAATTTTGTTACCAATTTAGTTTAAATAGAAAAGATTATGATTTTTAAGAAGGAAATAGTTGTTACATACAGACAAATAATCAAAGGGTATTTATTACAAAGAAGGAAATAGCATACGTTGGTAATATTAGCCAGGTAAACCATAAAACAGGTGGAACAGGTTATATATTGTACAGTAAACATTTGCTATGTGGACCTTAACCAAAGGTGGTATATGATACTGTGATTTCTGCTTGCTTTCTATTTGAACTAGCAAAAATTTGCAGTCAAATTGAAAATAACATAATGAATATTTCATTCAACAAGTCTGCAAATAAGCATGAATATTCAATAATAATATGAAAAAAAAAAATCTAATTATATGCTTTACAGAATCAAGTATAATTTTCTATACAATGGATACAAGAGTACGGTGAAAGAAACAAAAACCCTGCAATTTAGACTTGTATTTGGATTAGTCTCTGGTTTTACTTATCACTAATGAATTAAATTATAATCCAGCTGTTTGCTATCTGTTTTACGCAGCAATCCAACTGACTGTTAACAGAGAGTGGTCAGAGCTCTTGCGTATAAGAAGACAAAAAATAGACTTACGATCAAAAATAGATTATAGATATGATCAAATGCAATTGAGAATGAAAGACGGACCTCCCTAGAATGGGGGTCAAAAGTTCAAAACTCACTGCAAGCTTTCAATGCTTCAGCTTAGCTTGAATGTGCTACTGTAAATAATTTTTAAAATTTTTCCTTTAATCCAAATTCACAACAATAGGTAAATATATCTCAAAATAAAGGTAACTTATAAAATGGTTAAACATTCATTAATTCATTCATTCATGGTGTTTTTAAAAGTTCAAATAAAAAACAAAAACCACCTTATGGTTATACTGCTTTACTATATTGCCTTAAAAGCACAAAAATCTCAAGATATCTTTTTAATTATTAAAAAATATACTACAGCCAATAAAAATGACATCATTATTAATATTAACTTCTGATAAAACATAATATAATATATTTGATTGAAAGTAGTGCATATATTTGAAAGGAAACTGAACGAACTTTTATGTCATGCCTTGTACTATTTTGTTTAGTATTTTGTTTTTATTAGGAAGAAACGTTTAAGTTAAAAGGAGTTATAAATACAATAACAATATATTTGAATCATATGATAAATTAGAGTTACACTAATTTTCATTATTATCACTTTCATTAACATAACAAGCTCTTTTATGTGTCTTGAACCTAATAAAATTGATGTATATGATTTTCATGGTGCAAGCACCAAATTAATAGCTCTTTTATATATTTACTTACATTTTGTAGAAGTTCTCGGCACCTGGTGAGACGCATACTGTGGGTACCTTACTTGCACATCGCTGGTGAAACTTGTAGCTACAGGTCAAACACTTGAAGCCATGGAATAGTAGTTTCTGACATGCATCACAAAATGCTAGTGTGTAAAATGTCTTCCTTACCTGCAAGTAGATAGGCATTGTAGACATTAGGAAGCTTTCGATTTGTGCGACGACGCGACGCTAGAACGGAATCACTAATGCGTGACCGTGCTACTTGGCGTCCTACGCTCTCTCTGCGTACGTAGATTTGGCTAAACTGCGTTCCAGAATCTACCCGACAAGGTGACCTTAACGTTCTTGCATGCGCAGATGACTTTTAGTGACGTCATTATGTTCTACGTCCTACTGTCGTCGTGCAATCGAAAGCTCCCATCCAGACTACCTGTATCAAATTCTATTTGATAAAAACGTGTGATATGCCTAAATATGGTCATGATGACATCACATCATGACCATATATAGGCACATCATGACTATACATGGGCATACAACGGTGGACAGAGCCTTACAAAGGTTTATAATCACAATTTCAGTAGTTTGAATTCGTCATGTGATTCAAAGGCAGGGTAACCATGTCATCTGTGCCAGGGATGTACAAATTTAAGGTGGTGCATACATTTGTTGCTACTTATTTTCCCTTCCCTTTTCAGTTACTGAAGTCTTTTTTTATCCTTGATCATGAGTGGGAGGGGGAGGCAGGACTTTAATATACTGAGTGTTATTTTGCTTCAAACATTTTAAATGGGGGAAGGGGGAAAAGAGCTTTTTAGGGGCACATGCACAACCACGCCCTCCTCTTGGATATTCGATGCTCTTTGCCTAGGATACATGGTTAAGATGCACAGTGGCGAATCCATGGGTTTGAAGTACAAGAGATTTTTGCAGATTGATCGACTCCAGACCACCTCTGTCCCATAATGGCTAGGGTTCAAGTTCAAAATTATATGGCTATATGGTACTGTATCTCTAGATAGATGGCCAGAAACGGAATTTCTTTTCTTCCTCTTTTTGTTTGTTAATTTTATTTTTTTCAAAATGTTAGGTTGGGCAAGTGCTCTCTGGAATCCGTCCCCTGATGCAAATGTTGTTATGAATTAAGTTTTTGCCCATGCTGAAATGTATGCGTGACCAGAAATGCTCCCCAAGGAAACATTACACATTCTGTATCCAATAAACCACAATAATAATGTGAAGCGCTCAGACATTCATTGGAAAGCACTAAAAAAATCATTTATTATCATTATCATTATTACAATATTAGTATTTTACAGTTCTCAGAAAGTCAGTAAACATTATTTCCAGGGTCACTTTGCTACAGTGGCAGTGATGCTGCATTATTGATTCTGGAAATTTGCCAGTTGTTACTGTATGGTACATCTATGTTTGCAACATAAACACATTACATTACCATTCTATTCTACGCTACATTGTGTGGTCAACAATGTATAGCATATAGTAGGCTGTTCTCCATACAAAGCCCCTTGCATTTATTTAATATTAAGTTTCATTACCGCAAAGCAATGATTATGTGTTTCAACAGCTTGAGTACGTTGGAGTCATTGAACAGGAAGATACAGAAAAGTATTGCAAATTGTCATTTATCATTAAATTTGCATAAACAAAAATTAGGAGAAAACAATTTGGTAAAAAAGGCAAGTTACACTATGCCCAAACTAACTACCACAGCTGAATTGAAGTATAATTATTGCAAACGCAATGCAGTTAAACTTTTTCGCAACACGGTTTGCGACAATACTGTAGAGGAACAGATGTGCTTGCATTTCCATTAATTCTTAGTTTGTTGCATTTGATTGAAGCATTCTATTTTAAGCTAACTTTTAACTTCTACTTTCTTTTTTCTTTTAATTTTATTTCTTTTCTATTGAGCATTTTAAAAGCACCTTACTTTTCACTATGATACATAATTCATTTAGTCTTGCAATAAGGTAAAAAAAAAAAAATAATTTTGAGTTGGCTACATTTTAAGAAAATCGCAAAAATAGGTATGTCGGTAGGAAAACAACAACCAAAAATGCGTTTACGCCTAAAAAGTAGAAAATACACAAATAATACAACAATTTTTGTATTTGCATCGCAAATAATACAACAATTTTTGTACAAACCATCCAGCAAATAGGCTAGGCCTTGGCTCTATCCTATAGCTATTCCATCCTTATTTGCTCATAAAAAAATATTTTTCATTGTAGTCAAGGAAAAAAAAAAAGCTAAAATGTCAAACCTGAATTTCGTAAAATTTGGGTCAGTTGGGCATGGCTAGCACAATATTTTTTTTTATTTGGCCTACTTGAAAAGTAAAATTACATACTTAATATATTTAATTATATTGCTAAAAATAAATCATTAGTGCAGTGTATATATAATCTCGCAGAAACTGATTTCTTAGTCCATTATAAGAGGAATAAAACTTAAGTTATTAAGACTTGAATAAAATTATACAATACTTTGTACTCACATAATTATGGGATATGCTTCTTGTTGCTGGAAATTGTTCAAGCTTTTCAACAAATAGCTATAAAAAAAAAGGGTAACTATTATTTTAAATCGAAAGTCATAAGTAATTTTTAGCTCAAAATGTTGAATATTATTTTCAAATAGCTCAATAACCAAAATTCTCAATATGGGAAAGCTATCAGAATGTAATATGAAAATGTTATAGAATTAGGAAAAAAACCATGAAAAATTAAATACTGATAAAGAAAAATGGAGAAACTAGTGTTGAATAATAATCATTAGGACTTTTTCATATTTTTCATTAATTCTAATTCTTAATACCTAATTATAATACTAGTGAAAGTGAAATATTAACAATGTTTGTTTCCGTTATGAATCATCAATGCACAAAAATGTGTACGTCATCTAAATGTTGGTAAAAGAACTGCATGGTAGATGTAGGCAGTTAGCTGATGGGAGATTCTGTTTGAAAATCTGCAACAACCTTGCAAATTCAATGATAATACGTAGCTAACATCATTTAGCATGCTGCGATATACATAGCATGTAGTGATCAGCAGAGGTTGTGATCTGCATGACAATACAGCTGCTAACGCAGACAAAATTCAACTGACCTGGTAAAGTGCTAGATCTAGTTATTATTCCAAGGTCAGCCTAAGACTTAATACATTGCACTCTGCAAGGTATCGCAGGCTTGAGCTGACAGACCTTGTCAGTGCAAAAACACAATACTGCAAATGTCTATGTTTGCTATTTAATTTGCAGATAAAGTGTCTTCAGGGTGATGACTGCTGTTTGTATTAGATATCCACACTATTCTTTTTGTGGCGTTTACAAATTTTAAAGGGATAACTTCAGCAATGCATCTTGTTTTAAAGGGAGTGTAGCTCCTGCTAAACTGTAGTTAAATGTTACAAATAAAATGTACAAAAACAAGATAATGAAATTTTGGCTTTTAAAAAATTTTTTCATTTTAATAATAAAATAAAATAATTAGTACATAATAACTATAGTATTAATTAAATTAAATTTCTAGGTATACTAAATAATTTAACATCTTAAGGCAATATTGTATTGTCACTACAGAAAATGGATTGCTACAGTTGATCAAATACATGTTGACCTAAAACTTGAGATCTTCAAATATTACTATACAGAACTAAAGCTAATCTAATGTTTGCAATAATCATTTGCTGATTAAGGACAGTCCAAATTACAGGTGTTTTGCTAATGAATTAAAAATGTATTTACTTTAGTCAGGCACCACACTGCACAGATGAATGATGCATCACTTCTGAGAAATGTTTACTGCCTTTTTCACAATGGCACATCATATCAAAGAAGTGAAGAACCACTTGAGACGAATGGTGCATCACCTCAGAAAAATGGAATACTATAGGTATAGAACACCCTGGACGAATAGTGCATCACTTTTCACAAATGGTGCACGTCTTTCCCTCAGAGGAATGGCGCACCACTTTAAAATGGTGCACTGCCGCAGAAAAATGATGCATCATCTTAGAAAATAATGCACCGTCTCAGACAAATAATGCACTAACTATAAATGACAAATAATACACACTAATAACAATAATAATAATAACACTACTACATACAAATGTGTATCACGTCTTTCATAAACTGATTTGGGAAAACCTTTCACGATTCATATGGAAAGGCGGTAACAGCTGTCATGTACAAATTATATAAAATTAGAGAAATATTATGTTGACAAAGGCAATTTTACTGAAACAAAATCCAGGAGAATATAGCCAATAACTCATATAAGATTATATTATAAACATGACAAAAAATAAAAAAAAATGACAGAAAAATGATGTATAATACTTTTGTAGTCTCACATTTAAACCAGTTAACTATTTCCCTTTCTACCTTACATTGTAATCCGTCAGTTTTATTGATTATGAAATTTTATCGATGTATTTTTTATATCAGAAGGCCCCCAAATATGAGCTCACAAGTATTACAGACATTCCCATTAAATATTGTTTAAATAAATAAAAAAATATCCAGGCTACCTGGATATCAGTAAATACTCAATTCTTAATTACAATCCTTTGATCCATATATTTAGAATCGGCACCAAGCACTGATGCATCCTTTACAAAAAGGCAGTTGGCTATTTTTATACCGGTCTTAAATGAATATCTAATTGTGATTGGATGTTAGGTTTCCATTTAAGACTGGTGTTAACCTTAGATTGAATTGGCTTACCTCCTCCACACCTTGTCCCAGGTACATCATATCGATGTCCCATGCTATTCTCGTTTTGGTACCATTCGTATTCACTTTGTAAATAGAACACATAGTGCAGTCCAACTCTCTATTTCTCATGGCTTTGCTAAGAGCATCTTGTAAAAGTATTCCAGGCTTTGCCAAAATCTAGGGTGGATAAAATGACAATTTGACATGTAAGTAATAAGGAAGATAGTTGAACATTTGGTAAAATATAAAATAAATTATGAAAAAAAAAGTATAAAAACAGGATATTATAAAGATAATAAAGAGAATGCGAGTGTAAAAATAATCTGGTAGATGATTATAGGATAGGATAAGAGTATTTCGGTGTGCATCACACCAAAGATACCCCACTAAGTCCAAAGACTTGTTTCCAGTGGGGTCCTTCTGGTGGTGATTGGACAGTACACCGGGAGACAATCCCATACTCTTTTCTGAAGAGTGTACTGCATTCTTTAACATGCACATGGGCCATATTGCACATGGGACCAACGGCTTAAATGTCTCATCCGAAAGACGGTGTGCTATATATAAGGCCACCTCCCTCCCACACTTGAATACAAAATTGGGCAAGATTTGGTGAGGTGGGAGGGGGGGAGGAAAGGGTATGGTAAACCATGGGAATCTCCTTTTCAATTAAAAGGCTAATACTCGAGGTGGGCTTACATCCGAGGAACTACAGTATTATGGATGGGAGAATATAGGAATAAATGGTTTAAAATCTGGATTTTGGATGAATACAGAATGAACTGATAAATGAATTGAAAGATTAAGAATCTCAAAGCAGCACCTAGCACTCAGGCAACACCTAGCTACAGCTCCACTTTGAAGATGGGTTCTTTGAATGAAAGCATACATAAATGAACTTACTGTAGTACGTTGCTGATCTGGTAGAAATACTCTAATTGGTATACTCTTTTGATTAAGCTTGCCCTCTGGCACAGCTGTTGGCGACAGCAGTGTTGGTGTCGTTTGTGATCCTGCTTCCGATTGATCTTCTGCCATCGCCTGGTCATTTGGATCTACGCTGGTTTGGCCATTTGTCATCTTTTCCCTTAACTCCTGCTCTCGATGCTGTAGTGTATCTAGCCTCTCTGTTAGATCCTCATATTCCTGAAGGAGGAATAATTGGTATCAACGAAATAGCAACAACAATGGTTAGATTGCAATGCTAATGGTAGCGGATCTACATACATACCTCTACGTAGATTGAAGGAGGATGTTGTTCATCCCCAAAATGGGTGATAAGTTTTTCAAGGTTTTCCTTGTATAACATCATCATTTGTTGGATGCTTCGAATCTGTAATGAGATAAAAAAAAAAAAAAAAAAACTGCATAAAGTATACTAGGTCAGGTACATACATACATAGGTCAGAGTTCAAGATGACTTTACTGCCATTTCGGAGTTTACAATGGTTTTCCAAGTTTACTTTTTAAAATCCAAAGAGCAGGAAACATGGAATACAAGAGAACTGTAGTAAATAAAATTCTGATTCATTAAAGAAAAGATGAACTTAAGACTAGTATAAATATCTCAATTCTTCAAAAAAAAAAAAAAAAAATACATGTTACTCTTCAATACGCAAAATGGAGCATATTAGTCTTAATCTATTTTGAAAAATTTAAGAGAAGGGTAGTCCAATTACTACCGGCAGCATCAGAGAAGACACTGTCATTTACCTTGAGAATAAACTCGAGACCAGCGAAAATAATCACGTCTAGCCTTGATGTACTTAATCACCAAATCAATTTCGCGCCCTTACCAATTCTTTTTGGCAACAAATTTCATACAAAAATTAAGCTGAGGAGAACTTTTTGACAATTTGCTTTAAAGATGTATTGTCCCTTGCTAATGTCATAAAATGAAACAAGAAATCATTCTGAAATAAACTTGCTCATATTGCAATAGCATACAAATTATTAACTTGTACATAAAAATTATTGAATTTAAAAAATGTGTACCCTGATTTTTAAACCAAAAAATTATAATAAAAAAAATAAAACACTTCCAGTGACTGGAAGTGTTTTTATCCTTTTTCGCTGTAAACTGATGGGTAGACATTTTTTAAATGCACTAATCTCTATGTTCAAGTTGATAACTTTTATGTTAACTTCAAAATGGGGAAGTTAATTTTTTAAAATATTTTTATGATTTTTGTTGGTACTTAGCATGGGACAATACATCTTTAATTTGTAATATTTACATCAAAATATTAATAAATGACTTTGAGCTTTAACATTTCATATGTGTACTGTTTACAGACTTTATACATTTTAGGAATAATTTATAATTGACATTTTAGAAAATGAAGTGTTATATACAGTAGCTGCCATCTATGACCTTTAATATTCTAATTATTACATTAGAAAGAATATATTTTTCTCTTTCACTTTTAGAAAGATTAATGACAAAGTTTTCATATATGGTACTTCACAACATTCTAAATAGCCAAGCACCCTGGTAGGAACCAGGGTAACATTCAAAAAAGACCATTCAATTAGTGGAATATTTATCAGATTTCTTTTCTAGGTTTAGTAGGAATGAGGCTGCACGAATCATGGCCAATTCCTTTCTATTAACCTATATAATCTCAAGAATTATTAAACCGTCTCAAAGGTAAGCAAGCCAATTGAAACAATACTAAATGACACTATTTGAGGTATACTGTAATCATCTGGGGAATATTACATCCTTGCCCTCTTCAATCCTTTTGAGTTTTTAAGGCTAGGCACAATTTGCTATATGTGCACGAACGCTAATGTTTAGAACCAGAATCTACTGACACTTCAACCATATTTTTATTCTGCGCATAATGTCATGAGAACATCTTCAAATGTTGCTTCACCTACCACTCCCTAGAGGGCAGCAGATAGTTTCTTAATGTTGTTAAAGATTAGTCTATCGTGCTAAAAACTGAAAAAAAACTCCTAGTCTGCTGACTGATCGTCGTTATAAACATTCCATAGTGTATCAATCAATCAATCTTTATTCTACTCATACATAATATGAGTGGCGAGAACCCAAAAAGCGAATGCTTTATGCAAATGAGGCCCACAAGGAAAGAAAAAAAAAAAACACTTAACTATACAGTACAGTTAAGCAGATTGTAGGTATTGTTTGAGATTTACCATGTTGATGTTTGTTGAATCTTAAGTTTTGTTGGGTTTTACATATCATCATGGGATCATAGAACCAAGTTTGCTGCTGACACCGACACAATGTTACAGGCGTACAAAACAGCAAACGTTGCTGCTTGCTGGGGTCCTACAGTAAGTTGAAAAATCTAAGCCACTCTGGAAGATCTGTTTAAAAGATCTTTCTTAGCACATTTAATTATATTTTGTGCATGGTCAGGTGATACCCACTGGCACTGATATCCGGGTGACAATTGATGATACATTAGTAAAAACAAGCAAATATCATGAATTTGCGGAAGGTTGGTTATTTTCCGGGGGATTCTTCTTGCTTACGGGAGTGTGGGAAGTGATTTGCGGTAGACCTGTGCTTAGTATGTTTCTTAACCAATAAAGTCTGTTGGGACACTTCCACATAGTCCAGTTGTATTTAGTCGACTCTGTTAAAAAGGTCGTTGTAAAGTTCCGGGAGATTGTCACATTAAAGTTTTGTAGTAAAAAGTTTGCAGATCAGCGTGTGTCTTGAGTTTAATTATTTTTTGGGAGCATTTTAATTTAAAAAAAAACATAAAACTGTACACTCAAAAAGATGTTTTATGCATGCATGTGTGATAAAATAAATGATGGTACTCAATCCTTGGGTTTTTACAGTCCTGGATAAAGAACAATAGCAAGTCTATCAAGTTGACAAGTACTTCACTGTTTATAATTTAAAGTACTAACAATATAATACAGCAGTTGACCACACAGAAATTACACACAGGAAGGAAGCCCAAGATATACCAGGATTTGCTATCGGCCTCCTAACCTATTACAATCAAATTCTACCGTGCCTACCACTAAAATTACGGTATAGAATATTTAATTTATGTAGTCATCTTCAAATTCATCTTAGTTGGCAAATCTTCGACATTTAAAATAATCTTAACAAATATTATTCAACCACAATCTGCTGTGTTGATGCACAATTGAGTTTTCTTGATCGATACAGACCTGTTCAAAATGTTTGGTCTATTTTACAGGTAGGCCTACAATATTGCTTGTAGCTACTGTAGATATGCAAACACATACCACTGGCGGTGACACAGGATGGGCTAGATGGGCCTAGTCCCACCTATCCATTTAGTAGGTAGGCCCTCCCTCCTGTAGGCCCCCACCAAATAGTTTGCCAAAAATACACTAGTTTGAATATTAGTCGTTTATCCAGGTAAGTATTCACGAAGTAGACTACAGTAGTTTGAATATTGATTTTGAATAAACAACTGGTCGACTTTTAGACGAGGCGTGGATCGCCAGTTGGCTGTTTTCAGAATGTATAGACTTCAGAATAAAAAACCCACAAAATTTAATGGTCTCCTAGAACATAAAAATGCTAAAATTTTTCTCAGGGCTCTTGGCTTAGCACCCAACCTTTGTTTTTCCCTTTGTTTGCAAAGTGCTTACAGTATCTGGCCCACTCAACGTTCAAACCGTATCAATGCCTTCAGTACTTACTATACCAAAATCATATATCGTGCAATACAACCTATTATAGTAATTCCAACCCTCATATTTTCTTAATATAGGGGCTGTATCTAAATGCTTCTACCGCATTATGAATTAAAAAAAAAACCATGGTGACTGAGACAATTCCAATGTCTGCTTTATATGCTAATTTCTGGACGTGAAAACCGCATTCACGTCTACAGTAACCTGCATACTATATAAATTCACTTTTTAGGCTTGAAGCCCATGCTTTGTAAACATAAATGTAAAAACTATCATAGCTTCATCTATTTACATAGTTTATTTCATTTGTCTCCAATCTTTGTGCAAGAACATGGAAAGACAAAGCCAAATCACATGGGTTTTCCCCTTGTATTTTGAATGTTCACACTTTCAGATTAAACTCAAATACAGTAATTTAATTATTAACATTGATTCAGTTATTACTGAACGACGGTATAAAAAAGATACAAGGAAAAGAAAATTTCCAAGAAAGAGATGACAAAGATAATAGAAATTAGGGTGCAGTGAAGCGATCTCAAAGAGGTTTAGAAAGAAGCATAAAAATAGTAAAATATATAGAACATTGCCAGAATATTAAAAAAGATGCACTGGGATAGAAGAATTGTACGGTCGTCCCGTGACAAAACAACCTAACTCATTTCTTTTTTTGTTATTAGTTATTCTACGTTGTTTTGCCAAGTGGGAAATAGAAATAAATAGAAAAGTGTACATTCTTGTAAACTGGGATATAAAAATGGCTTACTGACATGTGAATTAGGAAAGACAGGTGGCTACAGAATATAAAGTAGACGAGGAGCAGGTAAGGTAACTCAATCTTTAAGGAAAGGGACCTACTAAATTCCAGTATTGCTAGATTGTTATACCTTGTTTTAGCAAACCTGCCACTCAACAATAAATTGATTTTAATTTAAAATAAAAAAAATTAGTTTTGGCCAATCACCATACCTGCTGCCATGAAAAATGGAAATTTCATGAAAAATAGAAATTTCAGAAAAAATCAAGTCTTTCTTTATTTTTATTACACCCGCCGCTGCCTTGTAATCTCAAAAAATAAGATACACTCTTAATACAAATTTAAAGCATTTAACCATCCCATTACTACAATTTTTACATTCAATAATAAAAACTGTATCACTTTCTCCTCCATTTGGATGTTTTTAGCAAAACCATTTGCTAAATAAGAAAACAAAATTATATTTTTATTTTTGTCCACCCTCCTCTGACGATCTTCAGTAAACATAAGTTAGCTATTATAAAGCAAGGTATAAAAAGAAGTCTCGCCTTAGTTAGAACGAGTGTTCCAACATGGCTTTCCAGGAGCAAAGTTTGATGAAGCCATAGAAAATTAATTTGGCCAGTTTTATGCAAATTGAGGCGTAAACAGTAGGAAGAAAAGCAGAATTTTGCCACACATTTTACAAGGCTACTTTAAGAAAATTATTCCAAAATTCAGGGTTGTAACTAAAGAAAACTAAGGGTGGGTGATAGTCATTTTGAGGGTGGGTGCGTACATTGGTAAACTCTAGATAATAAGAGTGGATTTTAAAGATGGAGAAGTGGGTTAATAAGGGTGGGTGGAGGGCCATGAAATTAGCATTAGACTGGGTGGAAAACTTCAAGGCTGGGTGGCCCCATCCACCTCCGCTCACCATAACTACATCTGACAATTTTTAATAATATGAAATTAATTTAACCTACCTACTATACAGCTACTAGATAAAAGAAAGCCCACCTAATATTCTCCACCTGACTGCCAACCCCACATAAACAATAGTATAGTCCATTTTGGGTGGTTTTTGTCTGGGTGGTTATTGTCCTAGGTGGTTTTTGTCTGATTTCCATGATCTTGATGTCAAATTATTCTACATTCCAGTCTCGCAGCGACTTCAGTAAAGCTCTGCCCACTCTTAGAATTTTATGACAAATTTGTGTGATGTGCCCATATATGGAAATGATGATGTCATGTACACCTATATATTGGTATCACATTTATTTGTCACATAAAATTTGATAAGGAAATGAACTTAACATCATGGTTTAAAAAACAATTTTCCTGAAAAAAATATGCTGTCAAAAGCGTGAATTAACCCAATATGGAGTGGACATGAGATCCGCCGAAGGTGTCTGAGTGACATACAGTAAAACACTGACCGACATATGGCGACACGTTTTCAAAACATGTGTTATGAACGAAGTATAAACAGGTCCTATAGACAGGCTAATGACTGCATGAATCACAGTATCCAATTAGGTCATTAAAAACACTGGCTCTCCAAACATGGTCAAATATTGCAGGATCAAGCATCGACACACACACCTTCAATATCATTCAGTATTTCTGTACAGAATGCATATCATCAGCAAAGATGAAAAGAATGATCTTTTAAGACTGAAGTTTTGAATCTGGATCTGATTTTGTCTTTAACTGTTTATTTTATTAATTTCTATACGCAAACAATTTCTTCTTTCAACTTCATTGTCAACAAAGCTCAAAATTTAAAAAAAAAAAAACTTGTTTCATTGACAAAAAGGGTGAGAGGTAAATTTAAATAAAACTAATCTAAGCTTAATGCCTTCTTGATGAAAAACAATATAAATCAATTATTCTAGAATTTTACAATAAGCTGAATAAATTTGGAAGAAGAACAAAGGAGAACAATGAGGATTCTAAACAAAATTAATTAAAAACAAAAAATTAAAAAAAGTACCATCATGTTTTAATAAACTTTATTATATGGGATAAATCCAAAAAGAAAAAAATTATAAAAAGTGTACAGATGGAGACCATAAAATATCAAAATAAAGTCAAAATGGATTGTAATGAGAATGATCAACTGCACTGTTAGATAGCAATCAAATAATTTTTCTTTCACAAATAATTATTTTATTGTTTTCTACACAAACAGTTAGCAAGTTAAAAAAACTTTCTCATATAGAATAAATTCAAACACAAATAATTCTGCTACGCCCAAAACATTCATTCTTGCTACTGTAGGCAGTTGCCACAACAGTGATTATCATCAGCTGCTGCAACACACAAAACATTCATTCTTGCTAGGCAGTGGCCACAACAGGGATTCATCATCAGCTGACATGCCCCCAAAACATACATCCTTGCTTAAAGCAGTTGCCACAACAATGAACCACAGTCAGCTGCCGCCAAAAACATTCATTCTTGCTAGGCAGTTGCTACAACCGTGAATCATCATCAGCTGCTACACTGAAAACACTACTTCTTGCCGGGCAATTGCCAAAACCATGATTCATGGGTAGCTGCTACATCCAAAACTTAATATTCTTGCCAGGCAGTTGCAAACAACCATGATTCATCGTTAGCTGCTACACTTAAAACACCTATCCTTGCTAGTGTAGGCAGTTGCCACAACAAGGATTCATCATCAGCTGATATGGCTAATTTTTGCCAGGAAGTTTCCACAACTATGATTCATGATTAGCTAACTGTTATGTCCAAACATTAATTAGGCCTACACTACTGCTCAGCAATTGCCACTGCAGTGTACTATTGTATTGCTAATGACCAATTGATGTTAATATGAGCTTGGCTGTTGCCACTATGGTGGGTTCACTATAGTACACTACAATATTTTTAGGCCCGTAAATATGGTTTCTTTGTGTGGAAGATTCCAATGAGAGCCGCAAAATGAGTGGGCCTGTAAATGTAATCCTTTCTTGACAATTCACCTGTAATATATCAGTTCTCAAATGCGTTCAAGGTGTGGAATTGTAGCTCGTACAGCAACTTGCTTCTTCCCAGTGCTCTCTTAACGTCTGGGCTACACGATAAACCGGTACCAGCTACAGCTGGGGCTGCAAAGGACCAGTACATCGGTGTATATTCTACTCGTCTCGAAAGATATACTGAGTCCTTTAATAAAATGAGCCAAATTGTGTACGTATACTGAGCCAACGGTACAGTCCCTTTCCGAGAAGACTTGTTCCACCACTAGAAACATAGACGAGTGTGCCGTTCAAACCAGTGCCGATATTTATAGGCTGTACTCTATGTTTGGCGCCCTTGTCTTAACCGCTCATTTGACTTGAATGCTTCATGCTCGTTGTTAACCAGACACAATCCTTGCTTACTGCCAGTTGGCACACAATAGCGAGTTCATATTGTTTAGATACAGTATTTACAAAAATTGTTTCACCATCGTTGAATAATACATTGTTAATATACAGGTATCATCATGTTATATACACTTAGAATAACATGTGGGCCTATAACACTGTACATAGCTGCCAGTGGTGGCTCCAAAAATTTGCCAACAGGCTGGTGGGGAAGGGAGAAATTTCCCTACTGGTGACATGACTATTTGTTGCCACTGTAGGACATAGCTCCGCAGTAGGCCCTACTGTCTGTACTTCACTGTCTTGCATGTCAAATGAAACCAATTTTTTATATTACCACAATAATACTTTAGTTGCTACAGCATCAAATCATTTATTAATTTTTCTCATAGTGCTGGTATCTACCACACAAGCATCACTTTATGCCACTTCAGTTCTCTGTCATTGTGCAATCACGCACCCATAGTCTTCATATCCTCTATGAATTTGCCTATCAATCAACTATCCTATTATACCATGATGTACAGTACCTTCTTTAAATCTTTGATATATCATTTCCAGTGTTCTCATGAAGATGGATTTGCCCACATTATTTGCTGTCCATAAAATGATTTATTACATATTCGGCACAACAAATCAGAAAATGGAAGAGAGGGGTGCCAAGAGGACACCATGGGCTGAGAGCCCAACACAAGGTGTGGGTATCCTCTAAACCCCCTGGCCAAACAAACAAACAATAACAAAACAGCACAAAGGCAAAGATGACATAAATCAGATTAAAATAGCCAATAAAAAGATTGATAAAATAAGTAAAAAATATAAGACAAATGTTTAAAAAATGGGTTTACAGGATTTCATTTTGCAAACCACGCAGTTAAAATTGATATATGATATGAACGATGATAAAATATGAAAAAATTTTAATTTTAATATACATGTATTTTAAAAATTAATAAAATATATTGCCTCAAATAGTTCAATAAAGCGGGAGATTACGATGGAAATTGGATTCCTCTCTAAACCCATTCTTTGGTGTAACATACCATGATTAATGCTACTGTATGTATAAATGTATTTTTATAAGAGAATGCCATTTTAATCTCTTCTCGTATTTACTGTACTGTACTACAAATGTAGAGCGGTCGAAGATGGTTGGCACTTTATTGACACAGCGAAAACTCAATAACAGAATAGCAATGTGCAGTCACTGACCACTGCACTTTCTGTAGAATATATAACTAGTAATTAATTATATGCGAAGTATTAACTTTAGCGCAAGTTAATACACTCATGTAATTTCAGACTTATTTATTTTCTCTACACCTAATTTCTGGTATCTATGTTGACAACGATAAAGTGGATACAGAGTGCGTGAACCTACTTCATGGAACTTGAACTTCGATTTTTCTCTAAGGTCACTGACCCTTTGATGCACTTTCTACACATGAATGTTTCCCAGACAAAGAAATGAGGACTGTGTAGTCTTAACATTCATGGCTGATTAGTAATAGATAACATTATGATAATATTCGAGGTATGGTACTAGTTTCATTAAAGTATAAATGGATCCATGTAAAGTGGTGCCAGACTTAAATACACAGGGGACAACTGTGGTATTTTTTTTAATGAAGTGAATAAGAAATATACTGATGATAGTGATACATACATTTGATACTAACTAGTCACTAGAGGATATATAATAATTCAAATTTAGTTGGTTTTTTTTTGTCAGGTAGTAATCTTACTAGATTGAATGTTTGGATGAATGTTCCTTTTGTCTCATTTCTGATTCAGCCATTTATTCTTGTTTGGTCTTTTTTGTTGGTCCTGGAAAGGACAGAGACGAAATTTATGGGCTATACAAGTGCACAACTATTGACCAAACTGTAGGCCTGAACTTATTTTAAAGGGCTTCATCAATAAATTTAAAGCAAACTCTCAAAGAACAAAATCTTTATTGTTGTGGTCACAAGATGTTAAGTTACATCTGGACTATACAATTCAGCATCATTTTTGGGTCTGCGCAAGGTGAACCCCAGAACCTCACTGCTGTTTTTGTTCTTGTTCAGGGGCGGATCCTGGGTGTGAAAGAGGGGAGTTCAAAATGTTTCCAAAAAACCCCAAAATGAATGTGGTGTCTGGGGGATCCTCCCAAGGGAAAATTTTGATTCCTAGATGGCCGGAAATGAGCTATCCCGATTTCTGAGGAGTCTTTTAATAACCTTTAAGTGCTTCAAAATTCAAGGTTTCCCCCTCTTAAAAAAGGTCAGGTAATTTTATCTCATTGTTTAGGCCTATACATAGATGAAAAAAAAAATTCAAATATATTGGCAATATATATTATTATATTCCAACAATATTGAGTAGTTTGATATTTAGTTTTTCTCCCATGGATCGATGAACCGATAGGCCTGAAGAACACACATTTGTACATAAGTTATTACGACATCAAACAAAAACAGTGTGTATCATTCATTTAATTAAAGACTAGTTGGGCTAAGCCTAATTTGTCTGATCTGCCAACATACTGTATTTTGCCTAGGTATGTTAGCATGCCTTTTTTAAGCCAGGTCCCAGTAGTAGGCATATTTTGTTACACCCACACCCACCCTCGATCCGCCACTGTACCAGAACTTTAAGAGTCCAACGTTGCAAGTTATGAACGAACGTGCAGGTAATTTTGTGTACACATAAACTAGAGGTGATTTCCAACAAATGTTTATGGCCCCTTTTTTAAGTTGGACCCAGGGTGCCCCATATACCTACAAAATAAAACAGGGATTTCAGCAAGGACTAGGCTGTATATTACTGCAACTACAGTACCACTAATAGGACTCTTCGTATGGATGGCGCAACCGGTTAACGCTCTGTATTAGTGAACCGAAGGTCCCGAGTTTGAATTGCATCTTAGAATTCAATTTTTTTCCCGTTATTTTCATTATTTAAAAATTTTCAAATTTTTTTGTCAAACAGCTCTCAAATTTCTTAGAATGCTCATTTAAATACAAAAAAATATCTTGGAATGTTTATTTATACAAAAAAAAGAAAAAAAAAAAGAAGCATCCTCATTTTAACGTGCGGACCAGTGAGCGGTCGCTCTTGTTTGTTGAAATCTGTCAAAATCAAACAGATCCTATTTCATCTACTCTCTGTGTCATAGTTCATAGTTCAACTATTTGGATTTTTGCATTTTTTCAGCCGACAAAATGTATGCTACACAATGCCTTACTGTTTTATCCGGGGTAAAATTAAGCTTATAAATCAGAATAAAATGTTCATTTAATTGTAGCTAGAGCGATTTAAATAAAATTCTATGCGGCGTTACAAATGAGTCATGTATTAGATTTAATATCAGGAGTTAGTTGAGTGACAGGTTACAGATGAATACAGTAGGCAAACAAGAACGGATTCACAATTAACAGAAATTTCATGTTTTCTATGTTGTGCAGTGCTAAGATCCCAAATTCTAAGGGAATTTCCTATAAATCTCAAATCTTAAAATTTTTGATGATTTAAACAGAGGGCCTGGGTCCTGTCGTCCGACGCAAGACTAGGGGATCCAAAAATTAAACAAATAATAATTTGTTTACAGTATCCAAATAATGTATTAATTTTGATTGCCAATCCCTAATATTGTGGTCTAAAAGCACATTTTGTACTATACTAAACTATAAAAACTCTTGCAGTGAATCCTACCAGGGTGTTTTTATTCCAGATTGTCGACCAAGGCTTCACCTGCCCCTTGGCTCAGACCCCTCCATTGGACATGTCAGCCAATCTTTGGCAAATTTCTGGCACACTGCTGACAGTATGGTCATTAATTATTTTTAAAATGATAAATTACAACTAAACGACCTACAGTGCTGTACAACACTATTTAAGTCAAAGATAGACCCTGCATGTCTTTCCATTCAAGTATTCTCTCAACTGAGGGTATGGGTTTAGTTCCCCTGACTGACTATTGGTCGAATAGCTTGGGCAAGACATCCTTCCTTCTGTATTTATACTTTGCTGAAAGGCTTTGTGGTATTTAGAGTCCTATTCTATTCAGTGTACAGTAACTGCATTTATTACTACAGCAAAGAATCAGAAGAACTAAGGAGCTTTAATACTATATGTATGTTAACCAATTTATTTGGATCCAATAAACAAGCACAGGTGGTGGAAGAGTTTAAAGTTCGATGAGCCTGGTGGTAAGCACTTTACGAGGGAGCGAGAAACCGGAGGACCTAAGTGACGTACCAGTTTAGGAAAGTTTCTTTTGGCATTTGTTAAAATTATAGTTAAAAATAACGATTCTTGTAATACTTTTCAATAATAAATTTAAATTTAACGTAGGAATTTTTTTTCAAACCATCTAACCAATAGATGCGACTGTTTATGCAGTTTTCAAAAGTGCGAGCGAAGTGCCGTTGTTATAGCAACGTTGATCCCTAACAATGCAAATAACTTCACTTGCGCTTTCTTAAACTGCATAAAAAGTAGATGGATGATAATAATCATTACTTTAAATTCAAATTTATTATTTTAAAGTTTTGCAAGAATCGTTATTTTTAACAATAATTTAAACAAATGCCAAAAGAAACTTGTCTAAAATGATACGTCACTTAGGCCTCCCAACATGGCATCAGTGGCCTCACTAAAACCAGCCAATGAGCAATCAGCTATTATAGTAGAAATCAGTGGGTCCAAATGCCATTGAATATTTAATGTGTTTTTTTTTTTTATTAAGTTCTGGGAAACTTTTGGTGGTATTTTTTTAAACATCGTATAATTATTGGTGGGGCCTATCAGGAGGGTTGGCCCACCCACTAAAGTTGTTGGTTGGGCTTAAAGTAGGCCCAAACTCTGCCACCGCCAGTGGAACAAGTGCTACAATTTTTTTAAATGCTTGTTATGGACTATGAAGGAAACTGAGCTATAATTCTTTATAACATTACTGCATCCAGTATTATTAGCGCTCGGAAATTTGTAACTTGATGATTGTGATGTTTACTCATAGCCACAATGGGTTCAATAACAATGGCAATACAAAAGCATGAAGCAAGGTTAAACTTGACATTTTTTTAAATGTCAGGTTGGTCAGGAAGATTTGAATAGCTTGGTGGTTAAGATATTTGCCTTCCTTGTAATCCCAAGGTCCTGGGTTCAATTCCTTTGACAGCAGGATTTTTTCTCAGGAATTAAACAACTCTACTCCCTAAATCTTATTTATTAAAAGCATAACTGTGCCTTGTAGGAAAACATTAGAAATCTAGTAAACAGGATATCCAGTATAAAGGAATAAGATAAAATTTAAAAAAAAAAAAAAAAAAACCCCAAAAGAATATTTTCCCCTAAATAAAGATTGACAAGTTCATATAATACTTGACTGCTGCCAAATTAAAATTATATTAAATTATTATAATTATTAGTGAGAAGGATCAGATTAAAATACAGTTTAACAATTTTCATCAACTGAATTAAGGCGGTAGTACATTTCAGCCAAAGCACACAAGATCTGAAATTTTAAGTACAAGATTTTTTGCCCTCTTCAAACAACTATGGTCAAAACCATAGAAAATGTAATGAAATGAGATAAGAACTAGCAACTGTACCTGTAGTACAGTATAACCTGATGTACACTGCAGTTCCTACAGTATTGTAGATGCAGAACATCTTATGACCACTCCTTGGGGACCAACCATGACGGATATCCTTGTGAACAGTAATAGCCAGCAGTCATTTTAGAATCCACTAGGTGTATTTTACAATATTTTCATCCCGACATTCTAATTAGGATGGAAAAACTGGCGTTTTTATACATACCTGTATAAACTATAGTTTCTGATTATTATAGTTGTGATACAATCCTTGCAATTAAATCTGTAAAAATTCAACAACTATCCTAAAATGTATACAGGCCAAGCACCATACTGTATACCAACAATATGGTAGCAAGCAGCACCAATATCTGGCCATGTATGCTGTATATTATTATGAGTATTTATAACTAAAACTTCAGGTAATAAAATGTTAACCTGGTACAATAGATGTACTCACTCTTGGTTCTATTTTGGATGATCCATTCTTTATATTTCATATGTTGTCCATATGTTATACGTTTTTTTTTTCATCCTATTTGTTGTGAATGAAATAGTGTATAAGGCATATTTCACACATCATTGACCATTCAGTAAGTAATAATTGATAAATTTCTTCTTTTTTTTTAAAGCAGTATATTAATTAATTTACATGTAGGCAACATTAGTTGTGATTTATTAGTGAGGGTACACTTCAAACCAAACCTAAACATAGGTAAATTTGGAAAACGGTTAGTAAAATATACAATTTGGTAAACAAACAATTCTGATTTAATAATAATATAATAATTGTCAATTTATATAACGCATAATGTAAAATACCTCTACATGCTTTACAACATGCAATGGGATAAATTATTAAAAGTTTCACCACCATTTACCTAATTTACAGTTTCACCATTTACCTAATTACTTAACATTTGACATAGATGAAGCAACATGGCCAATTGGTACTTGGATTAAAATTTTGGAGTGCATGTTTCCTCGGTTGAAGCGCATATTTCCAGTAGGCTAGCCAGTATAATGTCTATTCGTTTTACATCGCATTTTCAAGAAATGATTTAACAGTGAGGGCACACTTTAACCATAACCTTAATGATTGATACAGTAGACAAATTTCAGTAAATTTAGCTAGTAAAATAACACTTCGAAAAAAAAAAAACTTAATGTTATGTTACAGGGAGTACTAGAAATTCTAAATATTTACAGGCTAGAAATTATGGTTTACCTAATTATTTTTAACTTTAACATCAATATGAGCACAACAGGGTGCAAAAAGTAAAAGAACATTTCCTATTTAGAACCCTCCCAATACAAATTTTACACCAAATGTCCTAGAGCCTTTCCTCCAATTCTCATGTCTCTATCATACTGTAGGTGTAAATATATTAGCAGCCAATGGTTCATTTACATAATATTAATGGCAATGTCCACGAGAAAGAACCAGCGTGTGTTCGGACGAAAACGCGAAAAGGTTACATAGGATTCTTACCGGTACTGTAAGCGCGGGTGGTCTACCGGTTCGTGCAGAACTTGGCTTTTAAAAAAACCAATACCCTCGGATGTAAAACCCAAGGTATTATGCAAATGATGAGTTTCTATCAAGTTTCCCCTAGCATGGACCCTTGTGTAACTCAGCTGTGTCCCCCCACGCTTTAAGAAACGGACTTTGGCGTTGGTCCACAGCATTAATGTAGTTGTCTCAAAATCAAGTAATGAAATTATACAAATCAATGGTAATGTTGGTCGTCTATGAGTGGATACTTACCTGGATAAACCGACTAATTGCCTATTGTTTCTCACACGAGAAACACCCCTCGAAAAATAATAGAACAGACAACTCCGGGCGCCAAGCACAAGCGGCCCCACAACCATGCAACTTCCTCATTCTTTTTTGATCTTATGAAATAGAAGCACCTTGATTCAGGATTCGTAACTATTAAAGCTTGGAAGACTGATCATGTAGACCGGGGGAACCGGTTCCCGCAGTGGATGCGTGTGAGAAAGAATAGGCAATTAGTTTATCCAGGTAAGTATTCACAAAGTAGACTACCAAAGAAGCTACAACAATAATAAAGCATACATAGCAAACTCCTAATAAATCGCAGATGTACATTTTGGGCGTAGTTATAGTTTAAAAACAGAAAATAACTACCACTGTTAAACGAATAAGCAGTGGAGTCATGATCATGTATGCATGTGGTGGACGTATGTAACAAGGTAACAATCTGGATTCTAGGCTAGCCCTCAGTTGAAATAATTTATTTTATCCAACTTTTTTAGTTTTGTTTTTGGAAATAAACTGTAAAAGAAGCAGGAACCATGAATATTAAAACATATTTTACTTCTTGTGCATGTTAAAACAATCAAAGGGGATTAAGTGATTAAAAATACTCAATGCTGCAATTTGCGGCGTTGGACTACTAGCAGATATCAGCAGGCGGTCCACGTTTAACACCTGTTCGGGCTGGAACTAGTAATGGCCGTTTCAGGATTTATCCCGTGTTAGACTCTAACAAAAAACTCGGCCGAACGCACCCCTAGTCATAGTGGGATTACCAGTTAGTTATACAGTATTACTTTCATAGTGACCAATTCACATGCTAGCATACATTGTGTACGGTAGATTTACGTAAGCAGTTTTGTACTGTTGCTGTAGAAGTCTAAGGGTAGGTAATAATAGACATTTTAAGGGTGGGTGGGTCATAACATGGGTAAACTCTAAATAATAAGTGGATTTTAAGAATGGGCAAGGGGGGGTTAATAAAGGTGGGTGGAGGGCCATGAAATTAGCTTTAGACTGGGTAGAAAACTTCAATGCTGGATGGTCCCACCCAACATACCTACATCCTTGCTAAGTGATCATTCATAACCTATGAAAGGACTGCAGCTTATTCACAAGCCAGCAATATTCGCTACATTAATCCTTGGCCTAATTATGGTATGAAATTATAAATAAATAATTACAAAATAACTGAATGTAAACTTTTAATCAGGCTGCTTTGTTTTAATATATGCAGCTTTGGATATAGGATTTTACAAATGGGGATGGCTAGGTAGTCGGCCAGGCCTACCTAAGGTGACGTTTATTTTATGTCAAAAGATTAGCATCAAGTTTCCATTTTTTAGGCTTTTTGAAAATAAAACAAAAGTTATTTTTTTTAAATTTCACTTGCAATTGGAATCAGGATCTGGATGAATACCTTTCACTCAACATGATTCCTAAAAAAGGAGCAAAGCAAGGTTGGAGTGAATAGGCCAAGACCTTGTGCAGAATCATAATTCTGCATGATATACATTTTTATAGATACATAGTCCACGGCCAATTGTTTTGCAGATTTTGAACAAAAACAGTCCTTTATTTTCAAAGGAATGGTTGATTTTGAGGTGCAGGAATACAGTTTTACCTGTACAGGCCCTACTTCAACAACCTTTTTCTTTTTTGAACTAAGAAAATCATTACTCTGAATTGATATGGTTCATAATTAATTAATTGAGGCCTAGGCTATTCAGATCCATGGTTAAGTATTGCATCTGATTTGGTCTTGTCTGACTTAACATGAGTTTAGCTAGACCTCTAGTTATGTAGGTAGGCCTAGGCCTAGATCACAAACGCAGGCTAGAGGAAGGACCTCCACCACCATCCTAGGCTAACTGAACAGTCGTAGCGTACCGTATTTTATGTTTCACGAAGTGCGAGGCCTAGGTAGGGGAAGGAGCCTCCCTGTCATTTTATAATATTTTATACAATTAATATGTTGATCATTTTGTCTGTCAGACGTTAGTGCCTGTACAAAAATGTCGGTATGTACTGAGTGCTACCATTGGATTCCTCAAATTCAATGGTTAAAAAATATTGTTTAGGTGCTGAATCAGACTGACATCAGACAAAACGTCTCGACAGTTACTAGAAATACTAGCCTATCGTATGTATGTGGGCTTGTCGACTTTCCCTCATTGTCGGTCACATAGCAGTTGCAGGCTAACCTAAAGGGAAACCAAAAACAGTCATCGGCCCAAAATCTAAATAAATAACAACTAATGCAATACCTCATCATTTGATACAATATCATCGTTGTGACCGTTCTCCAGTGGCATCATTGTTTCACTGATTGAAATCTGCGGATTTTGCAACGCCATATTTGTTGAGACTAAACATTGGTCATGTGATCAAATACAATTTTTTTAGTCATGCGTAGTACGTACAAAACGTGCTACCTTCAAATCCATAAAGGGCGCACTATGCTTTATTGCATGAATAAAACAATTTAGCTTCCTTCTTCTACGCAGTTGCAGACAGTATGAGCGAAATGTTGCAAATTGAACACATTCATCATCGTCAGCGCTTGGTGCAATACAATGTATTTAGATGTAGTTACATGTCATCATTGCAAACACGATGTTAGTGAGAATTCTCTGTTGGACACGTTTTGGAAGTGTGTTATAAAGACATGTGCGCAGCTCCAAAACAATTGGGTTTTGCGATGTGTTGATTGATAAAGGATTTACTTAACATAAGTCTTACGGATTAGCCGTTATTAGTCGCACGGATTGCCATCAAATTATATACATTCTACAGGCGTATATTAAATACATGAAGTCGTCTTCAAAATTATGTTAATATATAAATAAAAATTATATATAAGTTATTAAATGTCAGTTTCAGTTCAATTCTCTGTCTACCTACTTTGCTCTGATAGGACAATCGCACCATTTAAATAAATGCATATTAATTAGGATATATGGTAATTTGCAGCTAGTTGTATTGTAGTTTGTCTCTTTGTATTACCGGTGTGTTCCTGATGAGGCGAGAGGCTCTTTTTATACCTTGCTAGCGAACCCGCGACCGCAAACATTAATGATTTCAAATAAAAATAAAATTTTATTTTTGACCAATTAACGTACCCACCGCCACTAAAAAGTGTAAATTTATTTTTAGATGCCCTCTGCTGCCTTGAAATCTCCAAAGATAGGGTTCATTCCTAATTATATAAATTTGAAGTATTTAACCATTCTACATTCGCCAATAAATTTATTTTTTTTTCTCCTCCGTCTGGTTGTTGTTGGCAAAACTATTTGCTAAATAAGAAAACAAAATTTCATTTATATTTTTATTCCGCTCTCCTGCGATGATCTTTAAAAAAATTAAAAAAAAGTACCGGTACGCAAAATAAAGAATAAAAAAGTCTCGCATAATAATTTCACTGTTCCCTGATATAAGTAAAACAACCTGTTTTGTCCTTTATTGTTGCATGCAATTTGGGTATCCTATTTCCATATTTTTTTTTGTAAATATACTAATCTCATCAGCCTATTTTTATATCCAAATTTAAGTCTGAGAGTGCCATTTTCTGCCATCCAGAGATGCCATAATCATAAATTTTCTTACTCCAGCCCCCCCTCCCCAACTATGTTGTGGTATCTCCATTTGTGGGCCTATTTCGAATTACTGTTTGACCTCACCAATACTTCATGGATCCTGACCTATAAAGGCATGCTAAAACTACCTAGGACTAGGTAGGCAGTCGGACAGACTAACCTTAGAGCCTAATTATCTGTCAATTGAATAAAATTAAAAACATTGTTTTTGTTCGACCATTGTTTATTATAACTAGGGACTAAATTCTAAGCCATTTGATTCAGCAAGGATTGTTAGAGGAATGATTTTCAAAACATAATCAACTTGCACCGTTATTTGGAAATTATATATAGGCCTACTATAGGTAAAACGTACTTTTCTAACAAAAATGACCATTTTCTCCAATGGTTAAGGTGGAAAAATGCAACTTAGAGGACCAAATGGGACAAACCTTTCCATATGACAAACAATTAGATGCTGCAGGGGCGGATCCAGGATTTGAAGTAAGGAGTTCCAATTTTTCTAAAAAGTTCCCAAAAGAAGGGGTCAGGTGGTCCACCCGGGGAAAATTTTGATTCGTAGATTGCGGGAAATGAGCTTTCTCGACTTCTGAGGCGGTCTTTCAAACTTTTTATTCCTTTCCCCTCTTCAAAGAGGTGATTGTGATTTTATCTCTTACACAGTAAGTAGGCCTATATGTGATAGGCTATAGGCCTATAGAGAAAAAGAAAATAGACAAAATATTATTTTATTTCAAAGATCCCAATAAAGAGACCTTATGCAAAAAATTTTTTTTTTAAATAGCTAATTTATTGTTTTTACCGGATTCGGCCGTTTTATGACACCTCCTATCACTGTTTTGAAGGAAATTACAAGAAATTCGCTGTTTTTGGCGGTTTCAAGCTTAATTCTCTCACTCTAAATAACTCGCGAAAAGTTTTATTGTTTGAAATGATGCAAATGGATTCTTGGAGCGAATTTTACCAGCTTGAGACTGATATAAAACTTAATATGATTACTTCAGTAGTTTTACCGGACAAAAGCAAAATGCAAAGTCCTTCCAAAAGAAATTTGGCTTTCTAGGTTGCTAAAATGACGTCATTTGTGACCGTTCCATATGTCCATAGGCAACATAGTAACCTACCAAATCTGTAGTATGTGTCAGGTTTCTCATACTCTTCATACGTATTCTGATTATGATATAAATACCAAGCATATATTTGTTAGTGAAAGTTTAATAGAATGACATTTATTTACTGAGTAATGATCCGTTTTGTTACTACAAAATCCCTCACATGACAATGGAACAACCCAATCAACACAGCGTGGTCATTTGATTTCGTTCAGCTAATGAAGCGAATATATATATATACTGTCTCTTATACA
>NW_022713787.1:29436-30874 GCF_011630105.1 Anneissia japonica
GTAATATAATATATATATATATATATATATATATATATATATATATGTATATATAAGACAGTGTTGTTTAAAAAAGAGGTATGTTAGGAATCGAACCCACAATCTCATAGATAACAATACAGTGCTCAAATACGTAGAGACATGATGTTATAAATCGTATAATAACATCATTTTTTCCTTGACAGGAAAAAATGGCAGTTTTTCCCTGGTTTTGCGCTAACTATAAGGTGCCACTGAATAGGGGTCAGAAACGTGAAATCGCCCCTTTAATAGGAGTTTCAGGCATGTTTTCATACAACGATGACGTTAAGTTCATACTTTTTGTCACCAAAAGTCACTATTTCGTATTTAGATAGTAATGACGTAATTAGTTGCTTTTTAAAATACGTTCTTTATAAACAAAAGTGGTCAAACAACGCAACAGAATTGAATCATAAATATTTACACACTTAACACATTTAACAGATTTATCGATCTATATCAGGAACTGTTGGCAACACCAAACTTCTGCTACTCCGGACCACACCAGTGACTGTGTTTGATTGAGTTCTATATAATGTACAGTTATTCAGTGATCATATTTACCTGGTGTTGAATTAGCAAAAACAATTCACTGATGTATTTCCAAATCTCAACATTAAAGCAATTATTGTAATAACATTTTGTAGCTGAGAGTATAATCTAAACCAAATACATACCCATATTGGCATAAGAATTTTCATTCAGTTCATCTGAACTACCGTAACATTTAATCATGAATATTCAACAGAGGGGTCTGAAGTTCAACTTCCGCCTATTAAATCATTTTTTGGTACATACACATATCTATTTCCTTTAGTACAGCTCTGGTCGGTATAGAGTTATCTAGTTTAACCATATGGCTCTGGTTTAGACCGTACCGAAAGGAGCGTTAACACTGTTGAATAAATATAATATAAATCATCAAAGGTACATATACAGTGTTTAAATAAGGACATGATGGGACATCGTAGGCTACCCTGAAGTCCTATAAAAGTCATTTTGTAATAAAATGCCTCCGACGGGATTCGAACCTGCGGCCTCTCGCTGATGATTTATATTATATTTATTCAACAGTGTTAACGGCTAACTCCCTTCAATATCATATATAATATACAACAGTATTTCTAGCCGTATTGCCAGATTTATCTGGTCGAACGCCTCCTGAGGCGTAGCATTGTGTAATACAATGTTCCCGACGGTTATTCGGACCTGTTCAACCATGAAGCCTTCGTGGTCTAGTGGTTATGACGCTCGCCTTGTCAGCGAGAGGCCGCAGGTTTCTCGTAGATACTCATGCGCTGACGAAGGTAACAGGAGTTGCCGAAAATTTCGCAAATAAAATATTTCTATGTCTCCTACAAGTCAAAGTATCGTAGCAGTTTATTTTGTCTGCGTCTACCTACTGATTTATTCCTAC
>NW_022713787.1:31062-32487 GCF_011630105.1 Anneissia japonica
TATATTGTATAGCAATGCAGTTGCCCATGTAGTTGTCATTGTCGGTGTTTTGGTGACATTGAATTCGAGGGAATGAAACGCTTTCAAGGTTTAGTTATCATTGCTGGATCATCATCATCATCAACAACATCATCATCATCATCCTGCTCGTTAGCAGAATCAATGTCATGGAAGAATTGATACAAAGTAATACAAATGTTTGTACTGTAATTTTATTCAAGTCAGTGTTTTAATAAGTAATCAACGTTTAATTATTCGGGCGGGTAAAAAAGTTTCTTTTTAATGTATTTGTTTCTTAAAACATTTTAACATGTAGTAACGTGTAAGAAAGTCTGGTTTCTTTATCTTGAGAAACATCAGTGAAAATTTTTTTTAAATATATCAATAGCACTGTAAGTATACACTAGTAATTACAAAATGAAAGCCATATTTTATTAATTTGTGTATTTTAACCCAAATTACAGACTCATATTCGTTCAACTTATCTTGAATAAACATACAAACGCTGTGAATTGCATCATATTTACAGATAGCTAATGTGTTTGTCATAATAATTACGGTAGTTTATATCCTTGCCATATGTCTTATAGTACGGTACACGGTTGACTTGATATTTTTCAGGTTCGTGTGCAAAAGTGGTAATTGAAAAAAATTGACATTCGTAAAACAAGAGAACTCGAAAAATGTCACTTTAAATTCAATATGAGGGTATGTATATAACAATTTTTTTCTTGAATTAATCTAACCTTCATATAATAAATTTCCACTCAGTGTATTATACGCAATTATTCAAATTGCTTATTAGTAATCAGTCGGAGATAGGGAAATTCAGTGCAAATGAAAGTGAAATCTTCACCACTGTCTTTCCCTTATAAAGTCATATATATTTTATCCTTATAAATTAACCATGACAGTATGTCTAAACAGGAGAGTGGCCTAAATATATTCTAATGGCATTTGGAAACTTAAGACGATAATATAATATGAAATTAAATAGAAAATATTTGCTAAATGCAAACCCTATTCAAATATCAGTAAACGTTGTAATCTATGCTTGCTTGAGAAATACTTTATTTTATGTAACCCTGAATTAAGCTCACTTTTTTAACCGTAGGAATGAATTGATTAGTGTAGACACAGAAGGAAATTTTTATTACGATACCAACGCATATATACAACTTAAATACAATAGGTCTCTAATTTCCCCAGTGAATACTAATTATACCAATAAACCAATATAAACCTTATAACAATAAGCAGTTCCACCATGCATGATTGTTATTCTACAGTCTCATTCAGACCCTAGCACCTGACGACTGAAGTACCTCATGAAACAACCTGCTAGTGCCATAAAATATTGCTCGAACCATAGAGGTATTAAACAAAATACCCCCATGCACTCACCAAGCGTCATCTTGTTTTGAT
>NW_022713787.1:32965-61913 GCF_011630105.1 Anneissia japonica
GTCTGCAATGGAAGTAAATATGTCTTATTGAATTGAACTGATCGAATGCGAGTGTTCTCAGTGGTACTGAGAGAATTATATGTACAGCGCCCTCAGGCAGTAAAGATTGTTGCGATAATATGGATTTGGATATTAGTTTATCCCCAGTGTGTTCTTTAAAAAATATGACAATGATGATAATGACGACGATGATAATGGTTTAATCTCATGATGATGATGACCATGATGATGATAATGGTAACACGATGATGATGATGATGATTATAAATGTTGGTGATGGTGATTACCATGATTATTTGACGACGTGCAAATTAAATGTATTCTCTCCCTAGCATGATCAGCCCTTCTAGAAACATGAAACTAGGATGTCCTTGTTGGTTAGGATGCTTGCCTCGATCTCGCTGGTTTTGGGTTAAAATCCTCAGTGACAGAAAAGGACCTTTCTCACGACTTTAAGATCAGCGTGTCGACCACTCACAATTTTTTTATATACCCAATGACTGGGTCGAAATTACCCAAGATTCAGCAAAAATTGCCCAAAATTACCCAAGCTTCCTGAAAATGCATTAAAATTTGAAAAATACATGTTTTTCGCATGTATAGTTTCCCTTTTAGTTCAATTTATAAATTATTTTTTATTGTAATTGTTTGTGTTAATTATTAAAATTAATATTCATGAGGTGAAAATACGCCCTCAGTCGGCCAGTGTTATCAGCGATCAAGTTTAACTATAACGCAAATTTTATCAGTGATCAAGTTTTACTATAACGCAAATCACAAATAAACAATTCTGAACCCATTTTTATAGCAATTAACAGTCAGTTAACAATGTTATGTGCACTTCGTTGAGTTTTGCTTACTTGAATGGACTAAAATATACTTTGTTACTTCTTAATTCTTCCTCTATGTCAAAAATATTAAATTTTCTTAGTATAAAATACCCAATAGGATTTGAACGGAATACCCAAGAACCCCAGACCAAGTCAAAATACCCAAGATCTTGGGTAAATACCCAAGCAGTGGTCACGCTGTTTAAGATACATCTCCATTCCCGAAGCCTCGTATACGACTGCGCAGATAAAATATTATGTTATTTCATATTAGGACCTTTTAGAATATGCTGGAAGGGTACCGGTACCCTCTATTATAAATGTGGTTTAAAAAAATCAGCGGACACATCGTGCACAGTTTAGGCCCTCTGTTGAGCAATGTTGGTACGCTGCACTCTTTATTCTTAACATGAATAACCATTATTTCCATTTCTTCTTTCACAGTGGGAATCAAGTGAGGGTGGATTGGATTGGATTTATTCGGTGTAAACGGTGTAGACGGTGCGCTATTGTAACTTGTATTTCAGCCCTCTAACTGAAACATAAGGAGAGGCAGCGATGGGAATTGCACCGGGGTTCAGCGCACACACAGTGGCTACTACCAGCTTAGCCGGTTGAGCTCTCCCAGCCACCTCCACTTCCTAAATTGTTTAAAATATTTTTAAATGGAAATATAAAGAAAATTATATTCACATTTTTTAGTCTAAGAGTGCAATTTTCGGCCATCTAAAGGTGCCATAATAAAAAATTGTTCTTACCTCAGCCCCAAACAAGGTGTTGGCTGAGGTGGTATATCCTCCATCTGTGAAAGTACTTCCCCGTGCTCCCTCTATTGGATTTCTGGATCCGCCACTGTTCCATTCACACCAATGTTTCGATATACCCAATTAAAATATTGCAAACTAACAAAATATTAGGCCTACTAGATACCGTTTTAGTCTTTTCCCTCGAAATCTCACTGGAAATCTACAGATTTCTTTTGAATATAACAGACCATGTTGTTATTTGACAAAATCATGTGACATGCCTCAAATATGGTCATAATGACATCACATCATGTCCATATAGGCCTATATGCACATCATGGCTTTCTTGCCAAAATTTTGGTTCTCACTAAACAATTCATATTAAAAAGTACTCGATGTTTAGATGCACACTGTTTTACACAATAAAAACCGTTTTCAAAAAATATTAACATTCATGATATATTTGACCTTTGCCACAGTATTCCAGAAAACACCGGGCTGACTTTGGATAGCCCCCCCCCCAACAATAAATACATTTTAAAAAAAAAACAAGAAAATATATTTTAATTACAAATATCCTACTTTTTTTCATCTGCTGATTTAAGGGTCTGATGTACGCCTGTTGTATATTGGTGCAGTTATTCTCGCTGATTTTCAATTGTTTTCCCGTGGCTGATATATCCATATGTACAGTATAAAGTAAACAAGTTAAATTGTATATTTCAAGTTTATAGCTTAACACAGAATGTCTTTAAATGTACGAAAGTAAGTACTGTAAATTAATACATCATGGAGGAATTAGTATTTATGTTGTTTAAGTTTATTAGCCGCAGTATAAACAGACAGTCATAGTTTCTACAGCTTCGATAATCACGACTGATTTTCTCTCAAGAGCATTAATTCGCTCAACTGTAGACCATCTTATCGTCAGCATACGCCCATACCAACCACTGTATTTACATAAAAATACTTGTACGGTAGACTAATATAATCCATTATGGGCTATGCCAACCAAATAATCAGGACAATAATAAAACCCATGGTATCAATTCAAGGTGATATTGATTCATGTGTAAACGGTAGGCAGCATCGTTACACAATTTATCGTCATAATAGCTCATGAATTATGCATACGTTTATCCGCGTCCATGGTGATACACACGATGTTATTGGATTTTGGCAGTGAAACTTTAGCAGCAAGGCTACGACTTAGCTAGCTGAAAAGGTTTGTTTCTTGGTATAAAGTGGTACATTGGAGAAGGAATCATGGTGGACGAAGTGTAAATTTAATTGGATATATTTCCTGTAAAATTCATGGAAAATGTATCCAGGTCATTGGAATGGTAGCACAAATCCAACCAGATCCTGTCGCTAAAAAAACTTGTCAGCAGCAGGGCATTGATCAAAACATTAACACACGAGTATCGCGGCTTTTGCCCCGGGACCATTGTTATTGTTGTAGCCTAACCACCAGGCCTGTGGGCCTTGGCTTGGGGTTGCAATGATGAAGGTGAAAACTGGATCAGATTCTGCGCGTTCGAGTGGTGTTATAACTGCACACAACAGATTTACTTTTGAAACTGAGTTAACATTTGCACCAAAACTAAATGCCACAAGTATTCGATTGGCAAAGGAGAGACAGTCAAAATACAATCCCGAACAACAACGTTTGGTCTCCTCTGTTGGTGCTGTGCCAGCAGTGGTAAATCGTGCAGTTAATTCCACTCCAAATCTTGATTTTAGTTTTAAGCCACGTATGAGCTCAACTAGCGTAAGAATTGCAGAAAACCTTGGAACAACATTCATGGCCAGACAGGAACTCCACCTACAAAAGCAGAGGCAATTGGTAAGTCAACAAAGTGGACAAGAATTTGAATGCAAGTCAGCCTGTCCACAACACCTGACCCTCACTTGTTCCCCCTTTTATTTATTGCTGTTCCTGCATTGTTACAAAATTCACAAATTTTGCATCTTTTTTTAAGGCCACGGGAATGAAAGTTGTAGGTTTGCGTCCACCGCCGCATGCCTAAAAAGCTACCGCACGAAAATTTTCATTATTTTGAAAAGTTCATTATTTTGAAAAAAAATATACTTCGTTTTAAAAAATGGACTTTCTAAGCCGTAAACAGACAGAAAAACGATCTATTCATCACTGATCACTCGTCGCGAACACCGAGCGAAGGCAGGCCTGGCCACATCGCACCATGATCGCCGATCACTGCTGAGGTCATTTACGGGTCAAATCGATCTTTCTCGTGGCCTAATGAAGACCCCGATCTGAATGACCTGGTATGGGGTCAGACAACCCCAGTGGAACAGAGGGTTAGGCTAGTTTGGAGAATGAAATTACAGTACTTATATGCTAACTATAAAAAGTACATTTATCCCAAAAATTTGGCCTATAAATCTGTCCGCAAATTTAGGAGAATACCGGCCGATTTCTGCATAGATTTTGCCAAAAATTAGGTTTTGCTTACTTTAACCTTTAGTGTCATTTCCTAGACATGATGTTTGAATTTTTTTTAACCTCTGCAAAACATATACTGTAATTTTAATTTTGCCTATTTAAAAAAAAATTGAAATTCTCCAGATTGAACAAAGTAAAGTTCCACCATTCAGAGCCAGATTATCACCAGTGACACTTCATCGAGTAAAGAAACAAAAGGAGAAAGAGGTAAGCAACACACTGCAGGTAATTTGTAAAAAAAAAAAATTGTATTTTAAGATGCACATTTTTACGACCAACAGGTACTTTTTCTAAATAAATGGTGCAATAAATAAAACTGATGCTCTTGCAGGCTTTCACACAGTAAGCCTTCACTTTTATTTATGCAAGATAACTGAAGTGAAACAAACTGACAAGGGAAAAATCAACTTTCAGTATATGTTTATTTTATAATAATATGGTCGACTTTATAGAGCACATATTTTGGAGACCTCTATGCACTTAACATAAACATGAAAAAATAAGAAAGTATAATCTAATCCTAAAGACAGACTAATTTTACTCTATAAACTAAGCATGGTTTGGCTGTTGACTCTGATGAGCTCATCCACCCTTTGTTCAGCTATTTTTTTTATTGCTGCTGCGGGTGACCATCCACCTGCCCACCAAAATGCCGCTAAGGCCGTACTGTGTGGGCTTTCCAGTTTGTCACCGTCGGCTCGAGTGCGTACATTTTAACTTCATATCCAGGACATCTCAACTAAAACTAAAACTAATCTTTACCTGAAACTTAAACTGGAAGTAAAACTATCCTCCACCGAACACCATCCCTGTATTTTCAAATAAAGGTTTCGGGACTAAACTTGAAACAGATGGTTAGAAGCAAGTAATTTAATTGGCCGCAGCTTTCAGGAGAATGCTGAATTGAAAAAGATGGTACACTTTTATGCGTATAAACAAACTGAATTGTTTTTTACATATTCCATATTTTTGGAAACTTGTGCATAATAAGTCAGATAATCAACTTACGATTGTAAATTTACAGAAACGTACCCATGATCAAAATCAACCTTTTTTAAGCACTTGCCAGTCTACAGGATCTGTGGCTGCGGAATTGATCTTATTAATTAGCCCTGAAAGAAAATGTACGAAGTCTTAACACGTTTTTCTCTAGTCTTCCATCGTCTGTCAGAAACTGAGAGAGAGCTAAATTAGGTCTTGATTTATAATCTACAACCGTTTATGGTTTTAGTTACACATCTCCTCCATCTGTTTAAGTACTGTATTGCTTGTCATTTTTCTCTTATGTTTTATTAATGGAAAATAATAATGAATAACACCTCAAACAGCATTGTGATTAAGAAATCTTCCTTGTGATTAAGAAATCTTCCTATCATATAAAATCATTCAAAAAGGGAGCACTATAAGGGTTTTAAAGGTAAATGACATACAGCTGTGGATTAACGAGTAGTACAAGTTATTTAAAATACAATGCTATTTGCTATAGGCAATATAATAGTAATAAACAAAATCAAAATGAGAAAGCTTGAAGAAAAGAACTGCTCTTCAGCTTATTAATAATTACTGAGTTTAAAGAAATAGAATTCTTCTATAAAATTAATTTCTTTCAGTGTTTTCAGTGTTTTAGAAAATCAATTTGTAACTACAAATCTATTTGCTAAGGCAATATAATAGTAATAAAATTGTAATCAAATTAAAAATGAGAAGGCTTAAAGAAAAGAACCGCTCTTCAGTTTGTTATTAATAATTTCTGAGTTTAACGAAATAATAATAATGCGACTTTAATTTGATTATAGTGCTATTTTATTAAGATAAGAACGCTTTAAGTGTTACAGTAAATTGTTGACAAATTTATCTAGTTTCTGAAACAAGAAGTACACTAACCAAGGACAAACCCAAAAAGAAAAAAAAAACGAAGTGGATTCAAACACCACCGCACCATTCCCCTGCAAATCAGAATTTTTGCATGAAATTAATTTTTAATGAATGCAAGCACATTTTTTATAATGTTTACAGAATGCCCTTGATTTAACATAATATAAAATGCATTACTTTAAGACCTGCCTCATATACAAGCCCAACTTTTCACTAATTTTTCATACAAAATATTCCCCCCCCCCCAATAATAAGCTCACCGATTAGCTTTTTTTAAAACTAATTCTACAAAGTGTGCTTCATAGTAATAAAATTCTTAAATTATAATTAATAAATTCATTTTTTTGTTTGGATGTATTTGTTTTAGTAAATGCTCACCCCATTATATATTGGTTTGGGCTTATACTATGGAAACATTGTATTTTAATTTATTTCTTAAAACCTAGTCACATGTTTTTTTGCATCTTTTGTGAGTACAGAGTAAAAGGCCATACCATTATGTCTTAAGGGATGGGCTTATACTAGAGACAGAATATAATTTTTAAGCGTTCATTATCACAATGTGATGTGATATTTGCATTGTGCTGGTTGCGGTTATGCTGTCTGATTGCCTGTCTATGAGTCATCCAGCTGAGAAAGCTGCAGTGTGCATCATTTAGAATTCATTTCATTAACCAAGCCTTGCATTGGCTAGCGGCTTTCCACTCACTGTTCACTAGAAGTCGTTTGCTGCCTACTCGTTTTTGTTATTCTGTTTTGAGGCAGCATCTCGTTATATTTCCCCACCCAGTGTGCGTTTAGTCTCTGTATTTCACCATTAGATTAGAGACCATGGTGGTGCTGGATTTTGTTGTTAAATGTGAGTTGTGTTCATTTTCATTTAAAATGAGTCTGTAGTAAATCCTAGTCAATTCTTAAATGGCATCCAGTTTTATTTGATGTTCTATAGTGTTATTTTACTCAGATTTTTATTCTGCTTTATTATAGCAGAAAATTAGGATGTCACTGTGCTTTGGTCATTATTTTTACACAGTACAGTATACTGTGTGGTGTGTTTCTGAAGATTTTAATAGATATATTCACTGAAAATTAAATTTACTCAAAGATTACAGTTTTTATAAGCTTAAATACACATGGAGAAATTCATGGAGTCTTGAAGATGCTCATTCGTACATGCCTTCATATTTCCTACGGTTCATCGCTCTCTATTTAATTTCATTGTGGAATAAAAAACATGAGTTCATACAGTCACTGTATTTTTTTTTATCTTCAGAATGTCAACAGTTCTCAGCAGTTAGCTTGGGGCACTCCCAATTCAACCCCAAACATTCTCGACTGCGGAAGAAAACACACCGATCTAGATGGCGTTAAAGTCGGAATTGTCGGCTCTGTCTCCATGCATTCCAATATGTTAAACCCAGTAAGGTCTTCCAAGCATCAGCTTCAAAGGCTAACAGAAGGTAGGGTTTGAATAATAATGCAATAACAAAATATGTTAATTAATAATTTTAGCATAATAATAGGCTAACCACCCGATAATGCCCCAGGAATATTAACTATTTTTTATTTAAACCATTTTTTAGACATCTGTTCTATCGATTATCACTGAAAATTCTGTTAATATTCAGCAGTAGTGAATAAAATGTAATTTTATTTTCTGTCTGCTTAAGTTATGAACATGGTTGGAAATTATAAAGGAATATATTATAATAATTAATTATCTGAATTATGTAATCATATTTATTTATAATTTGGCAGATGGTACTATGTACCATCAGTAGATGTAAAATCAGACAGACTGAAATTGAAAGGAAAAATCAATTGAAAAATGAAGTGGGCCACTGTTCCAATTTTACGCTATGTCTGATACAGTACTTCCATGCTGTATAGAACTGAGTTCATAACCATTTGTAATTTATGCAAATTTATGAACATTTTGACAGGTCCCTACTCATCTACTGGGTCATCAAGTGCAATGAAGAAACAAAAACCAGTCTTACCAAAAACAAACCCTTCAGGATTTCATAAAAGGAGTACCACCCACCCTCCAGAAGGTAAGGATTAGACTTCAAAATGTGCATGCACAAGTGACTAAAGCACTAGTGGCTATGCATAGGTGGTCGCACACAGGTAAACACAAACAGGTTTGACATGCACAGGTTAGTTATACATAAATGGGCATGCACAGATGGACACAAACAAATGATATGCACAGGTGAGCATGCATAGGTAGGCATTACAGATGAGCATGCACAGGTGGGCATAACAGGTGAGCATGCACAGGTAGGCATTACAGGTGAGCATGTACAGTTGGGCATAACAGGTGAGCATGCACAGGTAAGCATGCAAATGTTTAATTCGGAAGACAATTACAGTAGAATAGTTAATAAGCAATTTACATATGATTTGCTGTTTTTTTTTTCAAGATGTACATGTATTTTTTGGTGCTTAATAGTTAGAGCAACCCAACATAAGGCCAACTCCGACAGTGTCAAATGACATAGCCAAATACTATTTATCATCATGTGGGTTGTGTGAGTTAAACTAAGATACGATTCAATAAGTTGTCCTGGGACTGCTTCGTAGACAGTCTCCTTGTAGAATATTAAACACTTAATACTCTTGCTTAATATTCTTACCATGACCTAAGGCTGTCCCCAATGATAAGTAGACCTTTCCACTAAGCTCCACCCCTTGGATACTGTTGCTAAGGTCAACAAAAGGACAGTATCAAATAACACATGCATTTTGTGGGGCAACACATGTTTTTGTTCTGTTGTTAAGTTTGATTGACACGTTTAGTAAGGTCTAATGTTTTGAGCTGCATCGTACAATGCTGTCTGGATTGACCGTAACAAATTTCAGCTATTTTTCATAAATTTCTTTACCGAAAGCCATATTTTGTCTTCATAACTCTTCAAAATAACATTTGACGGTATTTTTTTTACAGACACCGAGAATGCGTGCAGCACTAACCAGCATGTCCGAAGTAAAACAGCATCATCTCCTGAAATGAGCCCAAGGAGGTCAAAGTATAACCTGAAACGACTAAGCAACAGTGGTTCTCTCACATTCGACAAGATGCAAACTGCAAAAATTTGTGCAGAAAAAGCAATTAAGGTACTATAGAAAATGTTGTAGTAATAATATAGTATAGGTGTTATATATGTCCCCGTGAGGATGAAAAGGTTCAAGCAAAGAGTACAGAAGGGTAAGAGAGCATAGTACGCTTGTTGTGTGCGTGAACAAACAATACGCTCTTATACGCAGCTATGGGATGACACCCGGTGTGGCGGGCTGTCACTTCTAGTTACCCAGTAGAGGCTTACATGGTTTCTTAATCTATTTCCCACTGCTAGATACAATTCTTTCGCAGAGGGCAATAGATCATTGTTACTATGCAGCCATTTTGTTTTGTCGAGTATTTACCAGTTTTCTATTCGACTGGTCGTCTTTGTTAAGTACGATTTTACCACTGCGCAGGTGGGCGTGGTTTAACGAAGAATGACCAGTTGAATACGGCCATTGTTTTGTGTGGAGGCGCACTTCAACCGGACAATAAGACTTCCATCGTCGCTGGAGAAATGATGTACTTACAAACAGGAGTAGGATCTCTTTGTTTTCTATTGTATACTGTTTGATGTACTTAATAAAGTAAATTACTAACGAATAATAACCGTACTTTTCTGATTCAGTTGAAGAAGGTATTCTCAATTCAAGGCCCATACCCTGTTGTCCGTGAGTGTTTGAGGAATCGTGAGTGGGTTGAGAAGCAGTATCGCAGCATGGCTCCACACTCTCACAAGGCAAAGAAAACCGCAACCAGCGATTACGATTCTGACGACTCAGATAATGATGGTAAGTTTTGGATTTATAACGGTACTTAAGGATAGTTCATCCAGCGAAGCTGCTCAGCTAAGGTCTTAAACGCTGTCTACACGATCTAATTTATGTGACAAATAAATGTGATATGCCCATATTTGGGTATAATATGACAGAAAGGAGCGTTCACATCGCGGCCCTGTTCCTACCAATCCTTTCACCACGCAAGAATCCTAATGTCATGTTTTTAGACCAAAATAGACATGGCTCTACGGAGTATGAAATAAACTCGATAAGAAGAAGAATATGACATCATCATACCCATATATAGGCGCACAAATTTGTCACATAAGTTGTGTACAGAGCTTCATTAGTGACTGAAGTTAGATTCTGGCTTTGGGGAAGAATGTTATATTTCCCAGTTGTGAACTGCTAGGACTTCGTGATTGGAAATATCTAAAGCTGGACACACACTGCATCATCCGAATGGGTGGAGACTGCAACGTGTCAAGATGCGTAGTTGATCGTTTTCAATAACGATTTACTCAGACTGCTGCTATGCATTCAGCAGACAGCATCGGGTTCTCAAGCCCTCGCACAGAGCGCAGATAGATTCATTGACCAATGCAGCGTGAGGCAGTATTTGGTGTTAATCCCAATGTCCTCTAAAATTTTGCAATTCCATAAATTTATTTTCAGAAGTCAAAAAAGCTGCACATGAATTCATGTTAATCATATACTATTAGAAATAAATATAGAATATTTTTTATTTTGTTACTAGATGATCAAGATCAGGATAATGGTTGTCATGGTGATAGTGATGATGAGGAAAATTTTCCAGGCGACTCAGATGGCTTGTATGGCACAATGGTAATTAACTCATCATTAATTAAATATTTATGAAATATGTGCTATTGTAATTTTTTTTAATTTTTTTAAGACAAATTAAGGGAAGTATAGTATCTTATATGAATTTAATATATTTAGCATATTGATTCAATTATTTCATATAATTATGTACAGAAATATTTTAAGATGCCCACCAACTTGATGCACTCTTTAAGAACATAAAATATTCTTTTGTAAAGGTGAATTCGAAACCGGTGGAGTTCATATCACAGAGTTCCCACCTCTTTTTTCTTGGTGTTGATGTAAGAAACACAGCTATCCACATCGGGTTCATCATGCAACAGATTTATTTCAATACACAAAACATGGGCAATTAGCATGTGAATATGGTAAATAACTTAAATAGCAACGCCATTTTATATGGCAGTTGGGGCCAGATTGTGGAATGCTGTAGAAAGAAAATATAGATAAATTAACTTGCCCGAAGACACAACAAAAATGCACAGTGTTTCAAAACCTGACCTCAATGTTGAGATTCTGGGCCATAACCACTCCTCTTTATAACGCTTGTAGCTCAGCAATATATATAAGAGCATATAATAATTGAGTAGCTGCAACTAGTTTATAGAACAGCTATTCAATCAAATTTATTTTATATTTCATTTTATTTTCAGTCACGTGTTGTACGCAATGCTACTCCCAACTTCATGTGGACTTGTCGAAGGGATTCAATAGATTTCAAATTACTACGGAAAGACACAATCGTTAATCATTTTGCAAAGAATGGATCTTTTACTACAAAGGTAAAAAAAGCAAAACAGCAATGAAGCTCTGTACTCAATACAGTGTATAACAATTTAATCATTTATTAATATTGTTTGCTAACATGGTGCTTTCTTTGAGTGTGATTGATAGTAAACTTGTTTGTTTCTTAAGCATTTTGCACAACAACATACTGAACAATGTACAAATTGGTATTTAATCAGGATAGGACAAGTAGAGACCAACTTCGTAATTTGCTTTACTTTTTTGGAATAGCTTCTCAGCACCATTTTAAATTGTAATTTTTGTTTTGTTTTTGAGAAATTTGAGGAAAAAAAAATTAATGAAATGAAATTTTGCCACAATTGCCTTTTAATGACATTTGTTTATGTTAATTTTATTATGGTTGTAATTATCATTATTAGAATGTCATAGTACGTTGACATTTTTCCTCTATTATGCAGGTTGGTCTATGTACAAATCTACGCAACTTACATTGGTTCGATAATCTTAATCCAGATGAGTTCTTCCCTAGATGTTACAAAGTGTGCAATGATGAAGAAAGAACTGCTTTTATAGGTTAGTGGCTTGCACCAAAAAATACATGCACACACCAGTGGCGGATTCAGGGAGAGGGGGACAACTGGCCCAGGCCACATTGAATTTTTTTTTCTTAATGGAAAAAAAAAATTGCATCAATATTTTTTGTCTGAGAATAACATTTTTGGCCATCTAGAAGTGCCATAATTATAAAATTGTATACCTCGGCCCAAGCCATGGTGGGGCTGAGGTGGTGTGAAGCTCCATTTGTAAAATGACTCTCTAGGCCCCCTCTATTTCGAATCCCTGGATACAACACTGTACATGTACACTAACATCTTGTACTTGTGAAGATTTTGTTGCTGATAAAATACACCTCTGTGATTTTGAATTCTTTTTTTCATGTCCATACATGGGTTCATACTCTGTTGTCAATTTAGCTCTAAAACTCGATGATTGCATACTTGTGTGTAGTGGTGAAAGAATTGGTAGGAAAAGGGCCGCGACACAACGCTCGTTTCTTGACCCCATGACTGGCTATGGAGGTGTGGCTGCATTTACTAGTTTTGCATTGTATTGTATTTAAGTTGTGTTTTGTAATGTTTTGTGAAGAATCTTTTATATTTTTGTTGTTGTTTTTTTTTTGGTTTTTTTTAGGATGTAAATGTGACCTACTCAAAAAATAAAAAATGAGATTATTAGATCCTTGTAGTCCAGAGGTCAACAGCTAATAATTTATGCAAACATCGTAAAAATCAGATAACAAATGAAGAAGATATGATTAAAAGTAATTTACGTTTTTAGTCCAACATAATTAATATCAATACATGGAAATCTTAACTGATTTGAAGACAAGCGTCTGGTTTTGTTGAACACAAATGTCCAATTATCAGTTTGTTTTGAAATGTAATAGTGTTTTCAATTTTTTGTTTCCAGACGATTACAGACTCACAGCAGCAATAAGTATACTGAAATGGGTCGTACAAAACCGTGAACTAGATATAAATTTAGAAGACATGATGTTAGATGAAAAGGCAAAGTGTCAATCACCCGAAGCCACTCCACACCCTCAAACAAATGAAAGCAGCAAATGCTCTCCTAAAGGTAAGAAACGTAACCTTGCTGAAACTAACAGTAAAGCCGATTACTCACTGTGTGCGACAACGACGCGACCGCAACACGACGAAAACTGCATGCGAAGACGCAGACCCAATGGATTGTCTTTTTAATGAGGATCCGTTCAGATTGCCACTCAAACAGCAGACGGCGTTGCATTGTCTATCGCTCGTCGGAAGCAAATGTAGATTCTATCTGTGAGTGAATCTATCTGCATGCCACATAAGCAACAGAGCAAAAGAAAATGGCAGAGGCTGTTGTTACACCAGTTTTAAATGAATTCATAATTCTGATTGGATGTTTATTGTCAAATCCAATCCATACATACAACATCATCCAATCAAAATTGGCAATTTAAGAGGTGTAACCATAATGACTGCCTAAGAAAAAAAAAGGCAGTGGCTATTGTTACATATTCTATATGCTATTTTATCACCATTTGTGCATATTCACATGAATCATAACCTGAATTCCTTTAGTCAGCCAATGGGAAGCATTGGTGCTCTGTCATAAGGCAACTTTTGATTTTTGCTCCAATGTGATGCTAGGATGGATTCACTCATCTATGATTGTCCTACGTTTTCAGCACAATGTAGATTCAGGGCAGTCTGCGTCCCAGAATATAAATGACTTCAAGAACTCATCATTTTCGCACGTGCAGCTGATTCTTAGTAACGTCATTATCATCTTCGTGCCATCGAAAGCTCCCTAGTGTTTACTGGGGCACAGATTTTGTAGAGGTCACAGCGCGATGACCCCTTGAGTTGAAGTTTTCTAACATGTTAATAGTGAATTCCATTTTAATTGTGTTAAAGTAGTATTTATCTGATTAAGCATTTTAAGATATAAATAGTGAATGTCTTCTTCATTTTAGTAATGCTAAATGTAATGTTTTATCTGATCTGATAATTTTCTGGGGTACAGAAACAATTAACTACAATAAACTATGAAAATATTTTTTATTAGACTTGTTGCAGTAAATTGTGCCTTCTTTATTTTTAGTGCAATCACCAAAAACTAAAAAGAAAGAAGAGAAAAAGGTCTTACAGCCTGCCTTGGTAGAGACGGCTCAGAAAGTCGTTGAGACATTTTTAGGAGAACGTGACCACGAAGATATAGATATTGGACTGGATACCCCACCAGTTTTAACAGCTAAAGAATGGGAAGATTTTATACTACAGTACTATCAATTAATATTGTGAGTTTCAAAACATTTAATTTTTTTTTTTAAATCAATTTGGTGTGAAATTTGACTGATGTTTTTCAATAATTCTGTCAGAATTTATAAATGCATTTCGTGAGTGTATACAATTTTCCGCAATTCATTACCATCTGCTGCTGTCCTTTAGCTGGAGGGGCTAAATTGCAAATCTTGATAGTACACCGCCTTCAGAATGAGGCGTTAAACTAATGAACATGTGTGCTATAAGGACCATGTTCAAGTTGAATAATGTCAGTACACACACACAGAGTTTGAGATTGTCTCCTATTGTACCTGTCTCTTATACACATCTAGATGTGTATAAGAGACAGGTATTGTATTTTGTGCCCTATTGCATGAAAACATTATTTCATAAATATTAAAGCAATACACAAGAACTTTACTTTAAAAACAATTTTGAAAATGGGGAAATTAATAGGATATCATGATGCTGTCTCTTATACACATCTAGATGTGTATAAGAGACAGTATATATATAGTTCATTCAAGTTCATTCTCCACATTGCAAGCTTTAAAATGATGGGTCATTCACTGGAATTGCCAAAGTTATGAGTAAAAGTATTACAGCTTCTCTGTACTAGATCTCTAGGTCCCCAGTTCAATTTCCATCGCTGCCTCTCCTTGTGTTTCAGCTAGAGGGCTGAAATACAAGTTACAATATCGCATCGTCTTTCGGATGAGACATTTAAGCCGTTGGTCCCTTGTGCATTATAGCATTATGTGCACGTTAAAGAACGCAGTACACTCTTCGGAAAAGTGTAGGGGATTGTCTCCCAGTGTACTGCCCAATCACCACCAGAAGGACCCCACTGGAAATAAGTCTTCTAGATTTTCGTGGGCTATCCTTGGTGTTTACACCGAATAAATCCAATCCAAATCTAATCCTAAAGTATGCAATACTGTGGTGTTTACACTGAATAAATCCAATCCAAATCTAATCCTAAAGTATGCAATGCTGTACTGCCACATTATTATGCTTGTTACTCAGTTTAACAAATAGCGACATTACGCTTGTTTTGAAATGCCAAGCCTCATTTACCAACAGAAGGATCCCATTGGAAAAACAAGTCTTCAAACTTGTGGGCTATGGTGTATTTCACTCCGAATAAATTTAATCCAAACCAACAAAATACACTAAAATCTATGTTTCTGTTTTACATTAAATGCTCAGATTGATAATTTGAGTTATGACTTTGTTCTTATTTGGTTTACTGTGTTATTGATACACTACAAGCTTATTAAATCCATTCATTTAATGACTCAATATGCCTTTTTTTGACTATGCTCCTTGTTTATTGTGCTATTCCCTTTTCCATGTATATAGTATTTTTCTACTAAATGTAAAACTATCGTAACATTACCATTTAGAATTGCTTATCAATAATTGGTATGTACCAGCGTAGTAATCTTTCTATTGTATTTTATAAATGAAATAGTGATGATGGCATTATAAGCGAGGCAAGCCAACACATTGATTATAGCCAGGCCTTGCTCAACCGTCTCAGGAATTACTTACCACAGATTGACTTGGATGGAGTTAAGAATGTATGGATTATCAAGCCCGGAGCAAAATCACGAGGGAGAGGTAAACAAATTATATATTTTGTGAAAGCATAAGAACGAAGTACATACTCAAAACTCTGCGACCTCATGGATGTGTTTCTACTGAAAGTCGAGATAGTTATCTTATCATTGGTTGATTGTCTGATTACCAAGATGAGGTATGCGGCATCTTTTTACTCCACATGAAACGGTTGTGTGTGTTGATATCGAGGAATTTTAAGTGATGGAAATGACCTTTATAGTAAGAGCTTTAACAAGGATATTTTTGTGCAAATACCAAGATACAAACAAATAATTATGATTTCTCTTATCCGAGTATTGAAACAAAACAAAGCTTAAACTTTTGTTCAATAAGAGAATAAGAGAATGTTGTGTTGAGTGCAGAATTTTGTTCTTGTTTCTTACTTTATCAACATTCATCATTGATTCATTGATATTTTATTTTGTCTCAGGAATAATGTGTATGAATCGACTAGAAGACATCGTAAAGCTAGTAGGGAATCCTATAGTTCAAAAGGAAGGAAAGTGGGTTGTTCAGAAGTATATAGAGCGCCCTCTATTGGTCTACAATACAAAGTTTGATATTCGGCAGTGGTTCTTAGTGACGGATTGGAATGCATTGACTGTTTGGTTCTATAAGGATTGTTATTTGAGGTTTTGTACACAGCCATATACGCTGGATGACTTTGATACGTAAGTTTAATAATTAGTACTGTGCAATATCAGATCTTGAAACTTCCGTTGCATGGAGTGGTCACTGGGGCTTGTCTTGGAATGTTTCCGAATGTAAATCCATGTCTGTTTCGCAAGTCAAGTTTTATACCAGTCTGTTAGTGGTGGTGATTCACTGTTAGTCTGTATGCAAATACATGAAATGAAACATTACACGTCAGTAAGGCATGCATTACCTAGTAGCTGTCATCTTACCCCTGCTTCAAAGGCTTTCATTGAATGTAATTCAATAAATTTGTCTTCCAAACAGTGCGATTCACCTGTCTAACCAGTCGGTACAGAAGCACTACACTAACAATCCAACACGCTGCTCCGAACTGCCTGAGGACAACATGTGGACTAATACTCAGTTCATTGAGTATCTGGAGGAGAGGGATTGTGGCAACGTCTGGATGGACTTGGTTTATCCAGGCATGAAGAGAGCGATTGTTGATGCGCTCCTTTGTGCTCAGGATATTGTGGAGCCAAGAAAGGTAGGTGACTTTCAGTGGAACCCTAAAAGAATATGGGCAACTGAAAGCAATTTGCGATTATTAGGTGACTTCAATCGCAAGGAGTGCTCATACAAATCTCGCGACTCACAATGTTTTGCTCACAAGTGCTTCCAAAGTTTCCAAAGGCCAGATAATGTCAATCGATCAGTCAAGTTGCAGAAGGGTGGGTAGGGGTGACTTCAGTTTAGTTAAAGCCTCAAGATGCTTTTAGATAAGGTTAAGTTCATGATGATGTTGCTTAAATTGGTGGTAGCCACTGTGGAGAGATATAAGTCCGCAGTTCAATTCCTTTCGCTGCTCTCCTTGTGTTTTAGCTGAAGGGCTGCAATGCTATTCACAATGACCCACTGACCCACTACGTGCATTATGGCCTGTGTGCATGTTAAAGAAGGCAGTACACTTTTCAGAAAGAGTTTGGAATTGTCTCCCGGTGTACAGCCCAATCACCACCAGAAGGATCCCACTGGAAATGTCTTCTTGAGACTTTTGTTGGTTATTCTTGGTGTTTACACCCAATAAATTCATCCATCCGTTCATTCAACTTCAACAGAGTCTATAATTGTTATTGATTTACAGCATTCCTTTGAGGTATATGGTGCAGATTTCATGTTGACCGAAGACTTCAAACCCTGGTTAATTGAGATCAACTCGAGTCCTGCAATGGGAGCAACAACGAAGATCACAGAACAGATGTGCTTTGATGTTATCGAGGATACCATGAAAATTGTGTTAGACAGGCGTCAAGATAAGTCATGCGACACAGGACACTTTGAACTTGCATTTAAGCAGGTAGGTCAAAATTTTTATGGATTCACAAAAAATGAATTGTTGCACAATATAGTATTGGTCCTGTAATTGTAGTATTGGTCCTGCAATTGTGCCCTATTGCATGAAAACATTATTTCATAAATATTAAAGCAATACACAAGAACTTTACTTTAAAAACAATTTTGAAAATGGGGAAATTAATAGGATATCATGATGTATACTGTAGATATAATAAAGGTTAGTTTTGGCCAGTGTCTCTGAAACACTATTTGTGACGAGTGACTGGTTTGCCCTGTCTTTGCCACATTTGATTGCTTAAGCAAGTGATCATCTTGGAGACGTGAATCAAAACGCTCCAGATTTTGGCTATGAATTCATTAAATTGGCTGCCAACTTAATGGTGAACGCAAAAAATTAGGAACTGTTTTATTTATTTTTTTCTGACTACGGCTGGGAAAATATATTTTCATTCTGATTTTCCAGTTTAGTACTTACAATGATTAACACCTTCTAAGAGAAGTAGTGTGTAACGGATGGTTCTATTATTTGCATGGGGTGTTCTAACGATGCAGGCCAACGTGATATTTAATATTTTACAACGCAGATATGATGTGACAAAAAAATCGCATCGGGCTGTGTCGTACGACGTTGCCTTAGTTGGTCTTTAATTGAACGAACAATGGCAATAGTTCTGGCTATTTATGTATGTCACTCCAACATCACTGCTGATTTGTGTAATTTAAATAGTTCGTATCTGAGGGCGTACCACTACAAAATGAGTATTAAAACATTATATTATTTTTGTATTTTCATATTCTAAACAGCCTCAAGGTTCTGCCCCACCTTATATTGGGATGAATTTATCAGTTGAGGGAACCGCAATCAAGAAACCAGGTTATCTATCCCGACAGAAAAGCACTGCGAACATGTTTACTTACCGCAACCCGGATTCAATGAGACTGCATACGGAAAGAACAAAAATCATGAAGGAGTCTAAAGCAGGCAGAGAAAGCAGGGATATGAAGGAAGCACAAATGAGCAAGTCAACCACAAGTTTAGAGGAGGTGCAGAAAAAGCTTGCAGGTACTACAGATGAAATTATCAAATTAACGAAAACAACTTCATTATCGGATGTAAACAATGATGTGAGAGTCGAAGAGCACTCAAAATTGGACTTAACGTCCAGTTTTCATGATGCTTTAGCTAATAAGAAATCACAGAAAAAGAAAACAAATGTGGTAAAAGCTTATACTGTGTTTAACAGGACTGAGCATGAAGTGACTACTGAAATTCCAAATATTGGATCGTATAAATTTCCGATGCCAAAAAAGTTAATCACAACTTCAAAGTTAAAACAGCTGAAAGCTGTGCGTAATATACGAAGTGATAATAATAATTGTAGGGTTAGATTTCAGCACAATACGATGAAAAATGATGAGAATTTCTTGTGTGTCAGTCCGAACGGTGTAACTGTCTACTCCAGTGCATGATATCGTGTAATAGATCTTTCTGGAGTGTCGATCAAGCTTAACAACTAACCAATCAGAATGGGTCAGGAGTCTACGCAAGTTATCACAAGCACACTTGTCTTAAAAATGCATGTGCTTGCAAAGTCATTGACACTAGGGAGCTATCGATTTGATGTGACTCTAGAATGGAATCACTCATGCTTGACCATCCTACTGGGTGTCCTATGTTCTCTGCATACATATGTTTGGCCAAATTGCGTCCTAGCATCCACACGAACTTAACGTTCTTGCATACGCAGATGACTTTTATTGACGTCATTACATTCTACGTTTTACCGTCGTGCAATCAAAAGCTGCCTATTGCCATTTTGTGGGAGCTTAGCAGCTGCGGTGGGGCTTGACGAAAAGGTTCATTTAATGTACGACATGGTGCTACAACATGGATGTGCACCTAAATACTATACCTCCAAAGTGTATAATCCATAATGGTGATATGATATGCAGTAGCACTGAGAGGAAGGAAGGGTACAGCTGGCAAAGTGCCTAGGCAGCCCAGAACTCTTTTCCATTTGAGTTATGGCAGTTGCACTGCCCCGAAGGCCCAAAGCTTTTCTCAGTGGCTCTGCATATTAAAAGCCCAAGGACTCAAACCAGTGCCTGTCTATCTACTACAGTGTGATAAAAATGTGTGTGAAAAAATAACATTATGAATAAAGAAATTGAATCTCAGCAAATATAGAAATCTAAAGAGACAGATTAGATGTAGATTAGCTTCATATGCTTAAATTCTGAATTCATTTCTTGTCAGGGTGCCTCATCATCATTATGCTGTTTTACTGAATGTGTTGAAAATCATGTAGTTTGTGTTCATAATTATGTAAAATTTTTTATCTTGTTTTCTCTTCTTCAATCCCTTGCTTCATGCTGTACATAGAACAGTTATCAGCGACTCAGGTAAACCATTCCCTAATAATATGAATAAGATTCAGGTATTATGTTATCCCTGGTACAAACTTTAATGATTGTAATAAATTATGTTGTTTGCATTTTGATCACCTTAAACTCTTAAATTTTACACAGCTTGGCTGACCGGCATTGCTTTGCATGGTATTAAATGGGCTTTTGATTTTTTTTTTTTTTTTTATTGTAATTTTTCCAAGGTAAATATTTGTCTTTCTTCTTGATAGAGTGCAATTGTATAATGTTATATGTTTGAAAATATATAGTGCATTATATGCTCCCTTCTTTTTGATAACAGATTATGTTGTGCTTATAGCTTTTAATCTATAATATACCTTTGTTTATTATTATTTCTGGAACAAACTTTGTTGTTATTCTTCTCATCTAATGACTAGATATTCTTCTAAATACAAATATAATTCTAGGTTTAATGTTATATGTATGTAATAGAATTATAATTTTGTTGTAGATTTTCTTCTTACCTATATATTGTTAGATTATATTTTTTTAAGGATATTTTTAAGTTACCTTTCCCAGTATATTTGCCTATTTCTAACTTTCAATTTCTTTTAGTTGTTTTCCTTGTATTTTGCCTAACTGTTAATCTCTTTTCCCTTTAGCATCGACTTCGCATACGTCGATCAAACAACCAAATACAACTGGTTCGCACCGAGATAGCAACCATGACTCGCATTGTATGTCCTTTTTCGCACTAATCAATAAATATTATATTAAGAATAATTATCAAACATTCAATAATGCTTTGTTGAAATGCAATAATTAAGACAAAATAATTTAACATAATCCTGCTAAAAATATGTAAGCGTTTTTATTGTGCATATGTACTGCCACCAAAAAAAAAAAAAACAACCTTTAAAACTAATAAAAAGTGTAATTTCTCTTTAAAAATAATAACAGGAGTTATAAATTTTCAATAAAAGGCACAGATTGTAAATTTTTCAAATGATTTTCAGACTATCTGGATTTTAATTATTATAGCCACTATGTCCAGGCAACAGTATATCTTGATTAGGTACACCAAATAGCATGTAATGTTTGTTAATTTCTATTTGTTTAAATGGCAGTTCTACATGATCATATGGTATTTTTGTGAACAATTCAAATGCAGAACTTAGTGGAACTCATTTACATTATATTTGTTAAAATTATATACTTCTATAAAATATTTATCTACAACTTCTGTTCTATTTTACAATGTTGCATGTTGTGTCCATATCCAAGTCTGCACATAACAAGAGAGTGAATTTTTTCAGTTGCTTTGTAAATACAGCTTTTTTTTGCACCTGCTGACCATCTTTAGAGTTTTATTAATATTGAATCACTTAGAGTAGCTATCATTTGATCATGTGGAAATGTCAATGCTTGCCACTTTCTTAATTGCGCCTTTTTTATACTTTTTGTCCAATACAGTAAGTTTCACTCACTGCATGATTTTAATTTAAAGTTAAATTTATTGAAGTTGTTGCTGGGAAGCACTCATTGAATTATTACGCCTGTGTAAATTAAAATGACTTTTAGGAAATACTGTTTCTTCATGCACCATTAGTCAAATCATATTCGTTTTGCATGGTAATGTTCTAACCACATTCAATCGCACATTTCATCTTAGGCACAAGCAGCACAATAAGTGGCGCTTGGGGTCATACCTGCAGCTTGTGTGGTAGTGGTAACGGTCTCAAATTGGACCTGGATGAGGATGCCGTGAGGACGTGCCCATGCAGAAGGGACAGTGTTGTCACACCGGTGTCACCAGAGCAGGACCGCGACGGTGCCTGCCTCTCACCAGAACTGATTATGCGCAGTGGCACGTTCATTAGTAATAGGCATGGTGACTTGATAACACTAAGTGGACATGATCCGTTGGTGGGCGTTCACAAAGTCGGCAACGCAGGCTTTCTGAGGACTAAAACACGGCCTAATGTTAATAGAATTAGAAGAGAAAATGCCGGAATCTTGAAGACAAGTGATATAAGTCTAGTCGCTTGCAGTGGAAGTTTTCCGCTGACTTTCACAAATCATATGATCATGCGAGAATAAGAAGAAACCTTTAAAATTTGTAAGATACATGTTTTCTGTGAATATTGTAAAGTACAAATAAATATAGGACTACTATTCTGTTGTTATTGGTATATGATGGTGCTTGGATATTTTCGTATCATTATTTTTTCAAGTCGTAAAAAATGTAATTTGATAAGGAATACAGCTTATTTCTTTAGGTATCACAAAGTATCATAATGTCACAGAATATTTTTTTATGGATAAAGCAGAATACTATTTTCAAAATATTATTTTTGAATTTGTTGGATATTTGAGGTATATCTGAATGCGAGTTGGGAATATTACCACAAAGTTATGGCATTATCTCCTGGTACTTCCAATTACTTATACTCTGGTCTCCACAAAGCGATCCTGTCATTTAGAAATGAAATGAAAACTGGTTTTCTAAAAATAGATATCCATTAAAATTCAGTAAAACTTAGCAGAATTAAATAACTATGTTAATTTCAAACATAATTGGTTTTGGTATTTTTTTTAAAATAGAATTGTGTTAAGCTTTGGTACAGAGATTTCTTTTTTTTTTGTGGTGATAAAGAATATAGAAATCATGTAAAAAGTTTATCACTTGCTTTTATTCTAAAGAAATTTTAAAGAAAAATTAAAGAAATAAGTTGAACTACTGTATGTTTACCTATCTTGTTTGGTATATTATACATTCCGCTTTAAATTCCATTAGTGTTTGTTTTCCCTAAGTGAAATGTATTAAATAAAATTGATTTTGGTGTGTGAGCTACAATCTAATATTTATACCGTACTATGTAAATGTGTCTGTGACAATCATAATACATATACTGTATATAAGTTTCAATTGGTCACAGGCTTGCAGTTCCTTTATCTGCATTTTCCTCCTTCATACTAGAGTATAAATGGGTACTTGGGTAAGGGGGAATAATTTAGAATGCAAATTTGGTAGTGCTGTATAACAAGTAACGCCAAGAATATTTTCCATGGACACTGGTGGCGTCAGCGTTATCCCGACAGGTGGTCCATTGTTTCCAGACAGATGAATCGCACACATCTCAGTTCCACATGGTTTGGGGCTATGAAAAAAGAAATTCAGATTACATTACCTCTAGATGCTGGCAAATAGCATTTTGAGGCGACTTGTCTCTGGCTTAGAAAATTATTCTAATTATTTTTACCCCTGACAGATTTTATGATGATTGTCCAACGGTTGGGCAATTGTCCCTCGCGACTGGCGTCGGCTAGCCCAATAGCCGGTGCCACCACTGTTTCCATGGAATGTGATGAAGGTTGTACATTGTAAAAGATTGGTTCTAATATTCAATGACTGTAGGGTAATTATGTGCTTTGTGAAATAAAAGGCTATATAAATGACCAAAATTATCAATGTTTATTTTATTAATATCAAGAGTTTAAGAGTCTTTCAGGGAACAAAACTTGATTTCTTTTATCACTCCATATAAATAGCTACTTTATATTAATATAAATACCTTGGTTTGAATAAGAATTAGTAAAAATGTCTTTAGAACATGAACTTGTGTACATCAGTGTGTTGGTGATGCAATGCATTTTTCATAGCTTTTGTCTCATCACTGAAATGCCAGTTCTGTAATGTATACTGTATGTTGTCATGATGTATTGTAGGCCTATAGAAATCTACAAATGTATTTCATATTTGGTAGTGACTAGTATATAAAATAATATTAACGGTAGGCCCTAAATGTAAAATATGTTTGTTGTCATATTTGATATTAAAACAGATACAAAAGTTGTATAGTTGTGGTCGTTTAAAACATTTTAAACTTACCGTAAATCCCCAAATAAGCGTTGCTCTCGAATAAGCGCTGCACGAAAGGTGATTTTTTTCACTGAGCATAATCATCTATCATATTCATTATCATCATCATCTTCATCACCCCCGCTATCATCATCAACTAATGTAAAAAAAAAAAATTTAAAAAAAAACACGATATGCCTACAAATGACATCAAACCAACATTTTCGCCTTACTGTTACATTGTTATTTCTTCTTTTAAAAATAAAGTAAGTACGGTTTGTAATTATATTTCTTATTCATTTGCGAGGTTCTTCATTAAAAATTCGAGTTTAGCGTTGATGTACCCTTTTTCAAAATTCCCTCCTTGATATTGTGCTTTGAAAAGTTTAATACAGTATTCTGTACACAACATTCTGCTTGAAAAGATTTTAAGGATTATTTTTAGTGAAGACATGATGATAGCATTTTCCCGCTTGAAAACCATCAAGGAAGCCGTTTGCTAATCGAATGTAACCGCGGATGTTACTGATGACGATTGTCAAAAATTATAAAGACAGTGTTGTTGAAAAATGTTCATTCTTCCTACATGTCTATATAACGGATACTACCTCGTTATGCGATTGCTTTGGGTAGGGTATTAAAACACATTCCACAGTCTTAATTGTACTAGACTTTTCCTGCGAGTCGCCGACAACTCCTGTACCTAACTTTATAATGCTTAACAATAGTGCATAGTAACCCATAATACTATTTAAAAAAAAAAAAAGAAAAACAATTAAAAAATTAATGCTTTTCTTTTATTCTAAACACCTGTGTGTGTACTGTTCCGTTTTAATTTATTTTATATATATAAAATATATATATATAATATATACATATATGCATATATATATATAAAATTATATATATAATATACATATATGCATATATATATAATAATACTAATAATAAGGAACTAAATTAATTTCACTCTACAGGCTGTTTCATGCACTTGGCAATCTTCAGGAGTGAAGGGAATTTCAAATTTGACATGTATATGTAGAGTTGGGCCGGTGTAGCTGCAAATTAGGTATTATGTGTTTTTGAGTAGGAATTTGGCACGGTGTCTGCATTTTGAAAGGGGTTCGTGCCTTTTGTTCAAAGTAGATTGTCTGCATAAATTATATGAAACTTTTCTGCGTTGCATAGATTGCATCGCTTTGTTTTGGGTGAGTAGGATGAGGCCTCTATCAATAATGGACCATTTGATATTGTATTGTGTTTTGCTGTTTCCATATGAACTTTGAAAGTTCTGTGCTGTTTCTGTGTTTTGGTGCATTGAATGTGTGCTTTTGATTTGTATATCGGGATTTAGATGCGGTATCTGTGAGCCCGATGTAATGCTTTGATTCTTCGTTTGTTGTGATTGGAGCTTTATAAATACAGTAATTTAGGAGGTGAGGCAGTTTCCCGAGAGTGGGCAATCTTCTTTAATCCGACAGTTGTATAGTTTGGTTGGTACATGTGTGGAGAAGGTGGTTGTTGTGGGCTTTGATGGTGCTGCCCATGTTTCTTGTGCAACTGTAGCTAACTTTTACGTTGTTCTTGTTGAACAAATTGTGCAAGGTGCTGTCTTTGTGGAAGTGCTTTTTGACCAGGTTAAGGAAGGTTCTACCGATGTTTGTTTTGACGTTTTTGCTGAAAGATGGGTTGTACCATATGATGTTCCTTTTTCCACCTACAAACAACTCAAAAGCCAGAAGAAAAAAGAACATCATATATTACAACCCACCTTTCAGCAAAAACGTCAAAACAAACATCGTCATCGTCTTCTTCAATTTCCTCGTCTTCCTGTACATCTTCAAGCCTTTTCATGTGCTTTCCTTGTCCATGTCGTCTCATGTTACTATTATCTTCTTCGATTTTTCCGTCAATATCTTCACTTTCCTCCTCTTCATTATTAATGTCATTAACAAGTTGAAACTGTAATAACAATATATTTTAGTTTTATTATTTTAATATGACCATTTAATACCTAAACTGAATTTAACAAGATTGAAGAATAAGTTGAAAAAAAAAATACAATATTGCCTTTGTTCCTATTAAACAATGCTGCTATTAATAATGTTTTGTTATAGATGACATTACTTTCATTATGACCATGCAGTGTTCTCCCAATTGAAACATTTTTACTGGTAAATTTGTCCATAAAAATTCAGATATGCACGCAGTGTGAGATGTTATCCTTTTTGAGTGGGGATTAATGACTTGAAAAAACAACACCACATATAGCCATAGAGTACAGTGTTGCGTCACGATACCATGTGATACTACTCCGTTGATATCAGTGACACAAAATGCGTTCAACCGATGCCATATTCTTTATTCACAAACAATTGATCCCAATTTCCAACGTAATTATTAAGAAGTTGTATCTTATTATTTTTCTTTGTAAATGTTAATTGATGTTTAGTGTAAGTGTACGATGAGATGATAAAAATACACCACACTAATTTATATGTAGAACTGTACAATTTATTCCAAGTGAAAAGCGTATTTACAAAAACACTTGGGAAACAATTGTTGATGATATATACAAATGGATAGAAAGCGAAAGTAATGTGTACTCAGGGAGGACAAACTGAGGAGTGTCTGTAAAAGTACAAATGTATGTGATATATCATCACCTTTCATACCATCTGACCAATAAGGATTAGTAATTGCCTGTCCTTGTCTAGTACCTGGGAAACTCATCAACATTCCCAAATGATGTGTGGTCACTTGAATTAAGGCAAATGACCTTAAGGTAAATGACCTTCCAAAGCTCGGTGTATAACCCATGAAGTTAAAAATATATAAGTTAAAAATGCAAGGTATTATTTACACACAGATCCTATACGAATTTACAGATGGTAGTGATTAAATGTGTGTTCGATAATGTAATGCCACCTTTTTGTGTTTTTAGCACATATTGATGGTTATTTATTAGGTTTAAAATGCCTATTCCAGAAAGCCTATTCTAAACCATTAAGATTAAGAAGTCATTTAGGCGTAACGAATGGTAACCAACGTCCAGAGGGCGCCACCTGGTGTTGTGACGACACGACTGCGGTACTCTATAGCCTAGGTATAAACTCAAATGATGTTCATGTATTGAAAGAAGGTCAGCCTGATTACCTAGGCCTAATCAGTGGATTTATTATTTTAAAATCTCAAAATTTTTACTGGCTGTCCAGTTACATTTACTGGTAAAATTAATGGCTAAAACAGCTGCGAGAGAACACTGACCATGGGCTTCTTCTTCATGTACCATAGCATCTTATGCCGTAGGCGTTCATGGATTGTCTGTCAGTGTCTGTCCTGTCTTTTTCCATCTCTTTCTATCTCTCGCAATATTCCCAAGCTCTACATCATTCTTCAGATTCAGCTTCATCCTTTGCCTTCCTCTCGCCCTTTTCCCCTTCAATTCCATCTCGATGATATGTCTTTCAATTCCACCTTCTTCTCTTAGAATATGTCCAACAAATCTCCATTGTCTTTCTCTTATGGTGTTCATCAACTGCCTTTCTGTTTTCGCTTTTTGCAACACTTCTCCATTTGTCATTTTCTTTTCCCACGAGATCTTCAACATTCTTCTGTAGAACCACATTTCCAAAGCTTTTAATTTCTTTTCCATTGCCTTGTTTATTGTCCAGGATTCACATCCATACGTAAGCACTGACCAGATATAGCATTTCAGCAATCTTTTCTTCACTTTCATTCCAATTCTCCCCGCACAAAAAAGGTTCTTCATATCCTTAAATGTTTGCTTTGCTACACAAATCCTATACTGGATATCCTTATTCGATCGTCCATCAGACGAAATCCAACTTCCCAAGTATTTAAAACAGTCCTTCTGTTTTATGCTGTTTCCCTTCACTTTCAAGCGACAAAGTGGAACCTGCGTTTTCTTTGTACAAACCATAGAGAAGGTCTTCTGGCAGTTTAACGCTAATCCCAATTTTTCACTTTCTCCCGACACGATGTTAACAAGTTCTTGAAGTTTCTCTTCCGACATTAAAGTTGTATCGTCTGCATACCTCAAATTGTTGTAATTTATCCCACCTAGTTGTAACCCTATGCATGTCTTGATCTTGCTTAGAGCTTTCTCACTATAAATATTAAATAAATCAGGGGACTAAATACAACCTTGTCGGACACACTTCTGGACCATGGGCTACAGGAATGAATACATGTTGTAACTGAATGAAATACTGTAGTTTTTCTTTTTAAAGGATATAGTAATGAAAGCCTGAACGTACGTTTGTTTCAATAAGCATTTGGAAACCAGTCAACAGGACATGAGTAATATTAGGATAATGGGTCATTCCGTGTTGAATTAACCAATTTACTGAAAAGTGGTATGGGTCACAGACTTAATTAAAAACTAGATTTGAACTCGTCACTGAGGACGAGTTAGGTGATCCGCCGCACTTTGACCCTCATTAAGATCACGCGGTGCTGATTGAAAAGTGTCATAATATGCTAAAATATGCTGTAATTGTCTCTTATACTGCTGTAATTAGTTTTTTTTTTTAAAGAATAATTTTGAGCATTTTAAAAGATTTCCGCATGTGTACACGTACGTCTTGACGCCCGTGAGCACGGTAATAGCACAAAGAGTGACTCCTGATATTAATAATGTGTCAGGATCACAAAGTATGTAACAAAACCTTATTTCCAGCTTTAATATGTGCTGTGTGCGTGGAAATGAACGTACGGCGGGTAAATTGTGGAAAGTTTTGAAATACTGAAAATGACCCGAAACGTTCTTTAAACTATCTGAATAGTAATATGGAGAATTTTCAAATTTTAACAGACACGCACGTCACCATGTGTGCGTGTACAATAATAGCACACGAAATTAAACATTGTCAAGTGTATTTAAAACCGCC
>NW_022713787.1:64793-73282 GCF_011630105.1 Anneissia japonica
TCTCTTATACACATCTAGATTGTTTATATTGTACAGTATAGAACTTGTAACAGCCAACTTGTACATTCAGTATAGCTGATGAAGGCCAGAGGACTGGCCGAAAATTTCTTTCGAAAATAAATGAAATGTTCTACAGTCTACATGCCTTGTTGTCATAATTTTTTGTTTCAACGACTTAATTACAACAGACTTGTTCGATCACCATTCATGGATAATAAAATAAATGAAATAATATCGTTTTTCAACAAAATACCCGCACTCAACAGGGGCCCGAAGATGGAAGAATCTGTTTAAATGAGTTTTCTTAAGACATCTGAATATACTTTGCTGTACATGGTGATAACCATTAATGATTGCATTAACTTCTAGGAAACAATGGATAATACAGTAGTAAAAACTTGTAAAATCATGCAAATATCATTATGAACTTGTGGGAGATTGTTTATTTCGGGACTTCTTGCTCGAGGAAGTGCGGGAAGGAGAGACTCCATTCCGAGACACTGCCGGAGACTTGGGACTCATGCTGTTCAATAAATGTGGTCTTTAGATTTCTCTAAAGGGAAATTAAAAAAAATCATACACTACATGTTTTAAAATGAATTTACAATTACTGTATGCTGTTATTAACATTTCATAGTAGCCAGACAAAAAATTGTTTTTCTATTTAATATTTTAACATTCCCACTAACATTATCGTTTTGCTGAAGCGAATCACTCCTATAAAAATGTGAATGCGCATGCGCATGAACCGACGCTTTCGATTTGCGGAAATAAATTCGTCTAGTGGAAAACAGGCCTAAGAGATTGGCAAATTCGAGATAAGCCGGTGAATATACACATAATAAGTAAAAACAACTAAGTTATCAATATTTAATAAGACACAGATTTCACTTTGACTTTTAATTTTATTATTACATTATATTAGAATTTGTAAAACGTTATTTAATCGACGGAGGTGCAGTTAAATGGCTTTTTCCGCTAAGCCCTGCTTCTTGGATATTGTTGTTATGTCCACAGAAAGTTATATAATATATAAGTTATATTATATAAGGGATATTACGAAAACATGTGCGTTTGTGGTTAGGCCTACGTTCAAAATTTTCTGGCACTGTTCTGATTGGTCAGTTGTTTCGTTTGACTGACACCCCGGAAAGGTCCGTTGATCACCAGCTAAAAGCATTATTCACAAAACAATCAAAATATTGTACATGCTGATTTTCATCATGGCCTCGCGTAAACACTTTAAATTACATTCACTTTACAATACAAACAGTTAGGCTATACATTGAAGACTCAACATAGTAAATCATAATAATTATAATTATCGTATATTAAAGGCCTGTTTATACTAGCAACGATAACGATAAAAAGGTAAAGGGCAATTTTTAATTGTCGACTTATATAGAGCATATTTTAGACTAACCTCTATGCGCTTTAATTATTAACACCGGTCACTGGATCAAGCACGAACAACGGTCCCCATAATGTTGCAGCTGAAATAAGAGAAGTTTTTACACTAGGACGATTCGATAGCGAGTCATCGGTTATACGATAACAAAATATTTTTGACAAATCAAATCAGATGACGTCATAATAATGCAAAACGTTAAAATCATAGTAGTAGCAATGATTTTATCGTTTTTCCATGATTATGACGTCATCTGATTTGATTTGTTGAAATATTTTGTTGTCGTATACACGATAAATCGTTATCGAATCGTCCTAGTGTAAAAACTCCTCCCATTTCTTTTACTTCTATATGAACAATTGCTTTTTAGCTTTTTGTCGTTATGGTTATCGTTGTATAAACAGGTCTTAAGTGTTGCAGAAAAACCTATACAAACATTAAAAGTTAAATTGAAATTATTACTATTATTCTTATACATATATTATCTATACACCTAAAGATTTCTGAAAATAATATACAAACATTAACAGTAAAAATGAAATTATTACTATTATTCGTATACATATAATCTATATAAATCTAAAGATTTCTGAAAATAATATACAAACATTAACAGTAAAAATGAAATTATTACTATTATTCTGATACATATATAATCTATATATCTAAAGATTTCTGAAAAATAATATATATTATGCAGCAGAAGAAATTATTTAAAATGTGCATTTTTTAGTGCTTAATAAATTTGTACGGATGTTAATTGAAAAAAGAAATAATATTCTCTCATTCAAATTTTGCCTTCGCCTCTCCGAAGGAGGTGAAGGGTATTGTTTTAGCGTGAGTCTGTGGGCTGTCTGTCTGCTTGCCTGTCTGTGTGTGGCGTGTGTCCTTCCGGGCGCATAACTCAAAAACTTCAAAACCGATTTACTTAATTTTCACACATTCATTCACATTGGTGCTGATCAAAAAATAAGTTGCAGATTTTAGAATTTTATTTATATATTTTCCGGCTGCAACAGCCGACAGAGCCAATTCGAAACTCGAGAGGACCGACCGCGGACCAGAGTAGAGGATGAGTCAAATTCTGGCCGGTGGACTGGAAGCGGTCCGGCCAGCGTGCACACTCGCCCGATTGATTGGCTTGCCACGTGAGGCGCCTATAGCATAAGTATACTTTTCTAAACAAAAATATTTTTAAATTTCATTTTTAACCATGAAAACATACGGAGTTGTTTATTTATCTTCATTTTATTTATGAAAACTGCAAAGTAAAAGAAACAAGTTAATCCTATTCCATTGGCTATCAAATAATACCAAACAAAAAATCTCATCATTTAAGAATAACTCGCCTGACTGATGGGCTTGCCACCTGAGACCTATAACATAAATAAGCTTAAACAAATATATATTTTTAAATTTCATTTTTAACCATAAAACCAGACAGAGTTTGTTCATTTATCTTCATTTTGTACATGGAATCGGCAGTAAAAGCATGAAGTTAAGCGTATTCCATTGGCTGTCAATTAATAGCAAATAAAAAATCTCATTATTAAGAATATTATTCTTAATTGTATACAAAATAAATAACTCATTTTACCATTATCAACTTTACATAACCCAGACTCCTTTTTACCAATATTATACAAAAGCATGTTGCCCCTAAAAATCTACTATGTACTATCCTAAACTGGAACCATCTCTACTTAGTATCCATTGTACCCTTCAAAGGAATTTTGAAGATTACTGACCAATTTGTTATATTCTATGTTGAAAATATTTTCCCATGTAGTTTACAAACTGTGTATAACCATTTTAGAGGAAACAAGCATATCACAGGCCTACATATTTATAGAACATTTTTTTAATTAAAATAATATTATAAATGTAAGGTTTACTAGGATGGTAAACAATATTATCTTTTTCATTAAGCATATTTCTAAGCAATTTTTTAATTGCCTCTACACTGTAAAAACAAAGTGGATATAAACTTAAATCTCCGCGCAATTTTGTTCAGTCTTTGGCGACATTTAAAACGTGTTTAGATTCGGCTTAATGCTTTTAGATTTCTGACGTGATTAACATTAATGCACTTATGTATTTGACATCATGATGTCCACAATTTACACTGTGAAATTAAGGGACGTCTATTTCAGATATACGTATCCATTTTAAACCAAAAATAAAGCGAGGAGATCTCGAAAATGAGTGTTCTTCTGGATATACAAATTTACGAAGTTATGTAACATTCGGAATTTATCGTAAAATTCATCTTCATTTGAAGACAATCCCTTCATTATTAAGGTGGTGAGCTGCTCATACCCTTTCTGTATTAATACCAATTTCCTTTTGTTTGTTTGGTTTTTTTTTATGTGTTTGTTTTTTTTTTTGATTTGTTTTGTTTGTTTGTTTGTTTTTTGTTTTTTTTTTAACTGAGAGCTACTGTTAGCAGAAGTCCGTCTACATTGTCCGACAAGCCATTTGACCAAGACGCCATTGTTGAAAGGACAATGACATCGCATCGTTACATTCATATTAAAAAAAATAACAGATCGGAACAAGTGTGAACGAACTTATCGTTTCGGAGCGTTACTTCGTTTCGTTCAGCGCATCGGAAACAATGCTCGATTTTCAGTTCGGAACCGATGCGAATGGATGCAGCTTGTGTGCGTAAGAATAATGGATGCTGGTGGTCAGCGCATCGAAGATGCTGTACGAATTTTTGTTCAGACATTTATCATTAATTTTAAACTCTGTTTTGCAAATGTCTTCTAGAATTAAAAATATGATTTTGCCTGATTGTCGAATCTGTTTTACAGCAGAATGCTGATTTGATGGCCGATCGAAAACTTCTGGACATTAGTGTATAAATGAATGGATTAACGCAGCTATTAGATATTCTAAGTATATTAGTTATGAACCACATGTTCTGCCAGTTGATAAAATTAGTTATCATGTATCCTTTCGAAATCACCATGTAACGACATATTGCATTCGGTGACGTCATGCACAGAAAGACAACAGCCACGATGGTCACTGTTACAAGAGCCTGAAAAAATAGAATGAAGAAAATAATTAGTGCCAACAATAAGTGGTTGTGGTTTTTTGTTTATGTATATTCATTTTAAAACCATAAAGAGTGTTTGATGGTGTAATATTAGAAAAGCTAAACTTATTATTAGTTTAACGATCATGTATTTGATTACCTATCATGAGTTGTGCTATAGTTTGTTAACAATAATAAAACTAATAATGATAACAAATTTCACCCATAAAGGGAAACACATCAGACCTAAATATCTCAAAAATTTATCAATGGATCTAAATGAAACTTCCTAGAATGTTTTGCCATGGTCCAAGGAGAAAAAATGATTAAATGAAACTTTGCTGAGAAATAGTTTGTCATAGTTTAATCAAAGAATATAGATAGATAGATTTGTTTGCTTTCAGTCACTGAATCACTATGAAAAAAGTTGTAAAATTCATTTTCATTGTTTTTTTTTTACTTTATAATTTTTTAGTACTATTATTATTATTATCATTATTATTATTATTATTATTATTATTATTATTATTATTATTATTATTATTATTATAATTATTATTATTATTATTATTATTATTATTATTATTATTATTATTATTATTATTGGATTTTCCCAGCAGTAGGGAAAAGCCATTGTTTTTGTTCTGATTTTGTTTTCTTTTTTCTTGCATACATTTTTCTAATCTTTTTGCATTGCTTTTTTCTGGCCGTCACTTTGGTCACTTCCCATGCTTAGAATTTTCCCATGCTTTGCTGAAGCATAGGCCATATATCAAGGATGTTCCTCCTAATATTTTGTGTCAATCTATCGTGGGGTGTGCGTGTGAGGACCAATTAAATTGATTTAAGGTCAAAAGTCTACATTTGCTATTTCAAAAACCTGTCAGTTGATGTGAATGAAACTTACGGGAAAGTTTAATCAAGTTTCAAGGAAGAAATTTTTTATGTGTTAGTGACGATCCAGTGAAGGGTGTAAATTTGAGGGTCTCTTCAATGAAAAATTCTATAATACTTTGTAAATGTCTTGTAAAAATGATTAAATTTTAGTGACGATCCCCAGTATGGTGTGGATCTCAAGACCATTAAAGGAAAACGTCCTAGACCATATATTTTGAAAACTGATCAACTGATCTGAATGAAACATTCGGAAAAATTCAATCAAGTTACTAGGAAGAAATTATTATGTGCTGGCGACGAATCAGTCAAGAGTTTAAGTGGGAACGTCATTTCAATTTTTGAGGACCCAGACCTAAATATCTCTCTCTCTCAAAAAAAAAAAAAAAAAAAAACAATGGGTATAATTTAAACATTGTTTAACAGTTTGTCATGGTCGAGTAATGAAATCCCAGACCACATATTTCGAAAACGGATCAACTGATCTAGATGAAAAGTTTAACTAAGTTACAAGGAAGATTATGTGTTGGCAACAAATCAGTCAAGGGTGTACATTGGAGGGTCATTTAAATTTTTGAGATCCCAGACGTAAATATCTATAAAAAGTGTTCAATGGGTGTAAATGTAACTTTCTATAATAGTTTGTAAAGGTCCAGTAAAGAAATGACTGAATATTTGTGATGATCTGGCGCAGGGTGTGAATATGTGGAACATTTAAAGGAAAACGTCCCAAACTAGATATTTAAAAAAGGTCACCTGATCCGAATAAAACTTTCAGGAAAGTTACAAGGAAGATATTATTATGTGTAGGGTACGATCCAGGTTAGGGTGTAAATATGAGGGTCATTTAAATTGCTTACTTCTCAGTTATAGATGGATAAAAATGACACTTTGCAGAATAGTTTTTCATGGTGTAATGAAGAAATGATCCAATTTTGGTGCCGATCTGCAGTAGGATGTGGGTATGATCACCATTTAAAAACTTTTTGTTGACAGTTGATTAAATTATTTAAACGCAATTTGCGTTTTCTAAAGCGCTTAAACCAGTTACAGCTAGGTTAAACTCAAAACTACCGTGATATGCATGAACAATTTTGCTTTCAGTCATTGAATCACTATGAACTGAAAATGCACTTTCCTATACAAGGTCGGCGCATATAGCGCGCAGTGGTTATGTGTCACGATGTACCTCGCTATTACCATTGCAGCCATAGTTCAAGTCTCACAAATAACGTCGCAGTGAACTTGGTTTCCGTTTTTTCCCCCACCTTCATTTCTTTTCACTTTATTAAAATTATATTTTAACTATATAACTTTATTAATATTATTATTATTATTATTATTATTATTATTATTATTATTATTATTATTATTATTATTATTATTATTATTATTATATAGCATTTTTAAAACAAGAAATTGTAAATGCATTTGATTCAAATAAAACAGATTACTAGCTTACCCTTTTTGGAACTCTAAGAGAATTATTTCTGGACACGTTACTTTGGCTGGACTCTTGTAAACGATTGCTATGTAGGCCTATTCTTTTAATAAGGGTTACAGATGCAATAATACAAGATACTACTACGATGACTACCGGAATGATATATTGTGTTGGTGGTTGCCACTCGTCAAACTCGTCATTTACACTACTTATTAGCCAGTCTTTTTTACTTAATTGCCACAACTGATTCTACAGAGAGAAAGCAATTTTAGAGACTGATGTAGACATATAAAGAATCACCAACATAGCTCTAAAACGTATTATTAGCAAAACGTTCTATGGCATTTCAACGCGGTGGTGGTGGTGGTGGGTGGTTGGGGATCGGGGATCGCTTAGGGGTTGACGCCCCCACACCATTTCACAGAGAAAAAAAAATTGCGCTCAAAAAATGTGCTCAAGTAGTTAGAAATCATCTCATTTGCCAGCTAATCTCCCTTACCTTTTCACTTTTATCATCGCTCCCCCTACTTAACCTTCCTTCCCACAACAAACCCCGTGTCAATACTCCTAAATACGCCAATGAATAAGTTAAAATCTGAATGATGTGCATTCTTTCTTACACACAACAATCAAATATTAACGTAATACTACAGCAGCCAGGTGCTGGCTCGAACGGCACGCTCGCCTATGGCTCTGGAGGTGGAGCAAGCCTTCTCGGATAAGGACTATAGACTGTATGCCCAGTGTACACAATGGCTCATGAGCACTATAAAGAACATCTTTTCAGACGAGTAGGGGGTTACCCGGGTGTAATGGTTCATCTCAATCCCCTGCCCACATCCAGATGCTGAACAGGCGTTGATGAGTATCTACATAGATTTAGATTTAGAATCATTGTGTAGTTAATTAATATTGTCGTACGTGCGGCCTATTGTTTACTCATCAGTTATTTATTCAACTTATCAACTACTGTTTACAAAAACACTGGCAATTACTCAATGAGCTACTTACCTTAAAAAATACATGAATTGAACACAAGATTGAAATCACCCAGATACTTGATGTAACTAATAGCTTTTTTTTTAAAGTGATGACAGTGCGAACTCTGAGCGGATATATCAACACGTAACACCTTAAAATCGAAAAAAGAAAATCAGACTTGACTAGCAGTATCAAAATGTCAACGGATAATGAACGTAGGCCTACATATAAAATGCAGGCAAAGTTACAAATATATAAGTATTACAGCAACAGAACCAGATCTTGGTTCCAAACGGTCCACTAGAGATTAACGAACTGGAAATACCAGTACTACAAGCTTTTCTTTTTATTTCTAATTATATAGGTCTCTGAATAGTTTACAATTACCTAAAATCTCTTTGGGATAGGCTATATTTCCACATGGCGCATTCAAATGGCCGATATATTTTCACTTGAAATTATGGTATTAACTAAAGTAAGATTAAAATTGCATTACTCAAAAAACTATTTCAATTATACCTGAAATATATTCCTAGCATTACTTTTATGATAAACAGTGAATATTGATTTTGAAAATAAATATCTTGTTTTGTGTATAAAATATATATCATTAAAATATTGTTTTTATACATTTTAAATCATGATTATTTAAAAGAAAATTCCAGAATAAACCGAAACTGCAGTGCGAAGTAATTTTGTTCCAATAGCAAGGTATATAT
>NW_022713787.1:73810-74861 GCF_011630105.1 Anneissia japonica
TTAAAGACAGTTTAAAGTCTGGTACGCGTTCGAACCGCGGCTTTGGTGTGAGGAGTGTCATCAAAGCCAGCGGGAGTATGCCCAACAATTGGTCTACATTCATGAGATGTGATGACAACAAATCAGAGTGTTTCCATTAATTGTAAACAAAGTATTTGAGAACATTGACACAAACCACGGATTGTTTGTAGAGTCTCTGGGAGACGGAGCTGCAGCAAACCAGTATGTAGATCTCCAACCATTGCTATGTATGGAAGAGGCAGATGAACGTATGTTTGTTCATGTTAAACATGCTGCTGAAAATTGTCCACGCATTCTTGTCAAGACTATAGACAGTGATGTTGCTGCTATTGAGTTGTCAGCTTTCCACAGAATACCTGCATGGCATCCAGGAGCTTTGGCTCGAGAGGAATCACTTAAAGTACATTCCAATACACACGATTGCTACTTCTCTGGGACCACAGATATCAACCGCTCACAATTGTCCTTTCACTACTTTAGCGGTTGTGATACAACTTCATCTGTTCAAGGTAAGGTAAACCATCATTTAACGAAACTTGGAAAAAGATGCCATGTATGACTCCAGTATTCTAGAGAATCTGTAGGAGATGTTGTGAAACAGACACTAGAACAGTTGGTTGTTGCTAGCGGCACATTTGATGGTAAGAAGGTAAATGATGCAAGGTGATACCTATTTACAACTGGGGAAAGGCAGTAGAGAATACCCCCCAACATCAGCTGCATTAAAGAAACATGTCAAAACATCAGCTGCATTAAAGAAACATGTCAAACGATCTGTACTACAATCCAGGAAGTGGTAAAACTGTCTAGATGCCCTCAGAGTTGAACAGGACCCAGTTAATTGGGGATAGATGAAGGACGACAAAAAATTTACTCCAGTTTGGAGCTCTCTGCCGAACTTTTAAATGTCACCAAGGTGTTAATTCGTTGTGGACACACAAACCAGTGGCGGATCCAAAGGGGTTCAGGGGGTTCGGACGAACCCCTCTCTGTGAAGAAACGTAACAAAATACTACTGGGTCCTGGCTTA
>NW_022713787.1:75491-76511 GCF_011630105.1 Anneissia japonica
ACGAATACATTTTATATTCACTTCACTGCAAGTAGGTTGATGAATGTTGTATTATTGAATGGTAATTGTTATTATCGTGATGGAATAGACAATACCTGGATTTGCGTCAGGAGAATCAATTAGGGGGCTTATATGTATTTTGCCCAACCTGTCGTGAATATGTATTGAATAGGCCTACTCAGTGCGTGATGCACTAATATACTTTTTTAAATCACATTTCTAAAGCAATGAAATATCGTCACGCACATTTGTGTTTGTGGTATTTTAAAGTGGTTCAACTATTATTGTGTACGTTTTTAAACAATTCAGATCATCATAATTCACAAATACATTTTAGATTTACTTCACTGCAAGTAGGTTGGTGAATGTTGTATTATTGAATGGTAATTGTTATTATCGTGATGGAATAGACAATACCTGGATTTCCGTCAGGAGAATCAATTTGGGGGCCTATATGTATTTTGTCCAACATGTGTGAATATGTATTGAATAGGTCTACTCAGTGCGTGATGCACTAATATACTTTTTTTTCGATCGTAATTTGCTATTTTAAGCCACGTCCTATTATACGCGAGTATATACGATTTGTTTTAAAACCCTAGGTCACCTGAGCGTTAGTCATACAGTTGCAGATTCAAGGGGGAAATTTTCCATGGAGGACCCCACCCCCTTTCATTTTAGGTGTTTTTGGAAACGTTTTGAACCCCCTCTTTCAAATCCTGGATCCGCCCAAACTGTGAACTTGGAAGCTGCAAATGCAGAAAGATGGATTAAGATGTACCGAGTTGTTTGGCTGCCAGGGAAAATGTTAGACAAGACCTTACAAGAAGTCTGTGCTCATCTATGTAAACATTAAACATATGTTAATAATTACGAAATATAATTTATGTTTATTTGCTTAGAAATAACATGTGAAACTATGAGAATGTGTATATGTAATAGAGATACAGCATATTTATGTTATTGTCGTAGTCATTAATAGAGTTCACAGATGGTTGATCAATTGGTGCACACTTTATT
>NW_022713787.1:76564-81441 GCF_011630105.1 Anneissia japonica
GTAAAGCGGGTAATAGATTACAGCCATCTTGGAATTAAAAAGATCCCCATGTAATCATAATGGATATTGTATCAATATGCTTGTAAACTCCAAAAATATACACCATTTTACTGTAATCGAGCCCTAAATATTAAAGATATATGCATTGACCTACTCATTTGAATGCGGCTCTCTTGGAATTCAAAGTGGCCATCATGCAATCATAATACAAGTTATATCTATATAATAGGTTTTCTTAACGCCAATTACAATGACTTTGTCTCCCAAATCAGAAATCATAAGTGAGGTTGTATCCAAAATGTTTCTTGTGACCAATAATTACACCATATTTACTGCATGTAATAAAGGTGTTATAAAAGAATAAGCCTTGAAACCATGTATTTGGTGGCCATCTTTGAATTCAAAAGACCCAACATTTATTCAGTCATTATTTGTAATTGCATATATTTGTTTAATAAACCCGATAACATTCACCGTAATTGAGGCTCTACAAGTTCAGATATGCGTTGTAATGCAATTTAATGGCAGCCATCTTGGAATTCAAAATGGCCACCATGCAATCGAAATGTAAGTTATACCAATGTTTGTTGACCCCAATACCATATACTTTGCCCCCAAAATCAGAACAATTTAGGTGCCTTTCAACTGAGATATACCTAAAAAGTGAACATTTGGGGTCAACCATTTTGAAATCCAAAATAGCCACTTTCCCCCGACCAAGTTTTGGGCAACCCTTCAATTCCATGTTGTTGATACCCCAATGAATAACTGTGCCAAGTTTCAGAATGTTATCACAATTTGAAGGATTGGTTCGCTTAACAGGCCTACTATAGGTGTAGGCAATATTTTTGTGCTTCTGGACCAAGTGGTTGAGGAATTATGACCATCATATTATATTGGATAAAGGTCAGTAACCTTTGACCTGGAATATTTAGCCAACGCAGCTACTAGAAGGTGGCAAAAATACTTTAATAAATTTATCCAAAAAACCTAGGTGTAGCCACTATTTTTGTGCATCTAGACAAACTGGTCGAGCTATGACGATCATAGTTGTATAAAGGTCACTGACCTTTGACCATAAATATTTAGTCATCGCATCTATTAGAAGGCGGTTAAATGTTGCCATAAAAGTTGACCCCAAAAATCTAAGTGTAGACACAATTTTTCGTGCTTTGAGACCAAGTAGTTGAGGATTTATGACCTGGAACTTGCTATATAAAGGCTATACTGACCTTTGACACTGAATATTTGGTCAACGCACCGTACTCTAAGGCGTCAAGAATTTCCCATAATTGAGGAGTTATGACCATCATATGTTGTATAAAGGTCATTGAACTTTGATCCTGAATATTATTTGGTCAACTAGATACTAGAAGGTGGCAAAAAAATTTGAATAAATGTTGATCCCAAAAACCTAGGTGTAGCCACTATTTTTGTGCATCTAGGTAAACTGGTTGAGGAGTTATGACGATCATAGTTGTATAAAGGTCACTGACCTTTGACCCTAATTTTTTAGTCAACACCGCTACTAGAAGGCGGTAAAAATGTTTCCATAAATGTTGACCCCAACAATCTAAGTGTAGACACAATTTTCGTGCTTTTAGACGAAGTAATTAAGGATTTATGACCCGAAACATGCTATATAAAAGCTATTCTGACCTTTGACCCTGAATATTTGGTCAACGCAGCTAGTATAAGGCGTCAAAAATTTCCCATAATTGTTGTCCCGAAAATTCTCGGTGGAGACACCATTTTTGTGCTTTTAGAGTAAGTAGTTGAAGAGTTATGACCTGGAACATGCTGCATACAGGTAATTGACCTTTGACCCTGAATATTTTGTAAACGCAACTATAAAAAGGTGGCAAAAATTTGTTCATGACTTTTCAAATATAGGCCTACAAGAATATGCAAACAGTCCTTTTATTAGAGTTTGTTTAAGGTTAAATAGGATTTTTGTCACATTTAGCCTGTACTAAATATGTAAAATAACGTAATTTCTAGCTTTCGTACGTGCTGCGCAGGTACAAATGCGCGCGCGTAGTGGAAAATTTCAAAAAAATTTGAAATGCTCAAAATGGCCTAAAACGTGCTCTAATTTAGTCAAAAAGTGATTTTGAGCATTTCAACATTAACCCGAAGTTAATGCTCATTTAATACGATTTCGAAATGGCAATTGGTTAGGCTGATATGATCGATAATGTAAAAACGCAAAATTGCGCGTAGATGACGTCACGCATGACTGAGCGCGATGAAAAGCTTACCATGACTATTCCAGACCAAGCCAAATATTCGCTGTCAGCGATTTTGCGTTACTCGTGGCAGTTTTTGAGATATCGTGCGAACAGAAAAGGGGATGTCTCTTATACACATCTAGATGTGTATAAGAGACAGCGAGTACGTTCATACGAGTATAAAAAGTAATAACGTCATCAATTAAATTATATTGTTTCTTAATTCAAATGGCAATATGATGACGTCANNTTGTTACAATACTAGCAACTTTTAAAAAATAGTAACATTGCATGCGTTAAAAAAGATGCTGTTAAATTAGAATTAGAAACTTTTTAGTAGGAATACATATATACAGTACAGTAAAATGTACAATAGTCAGCGAGTTCGTCAAACAAGGTTTAAAAAAAGTCTCGCCTTGGGTAGCATCTTTTTAAAGAAAATAATTAATTTCATTTAAAAAAACAAAAGTTACTGATTGATTAAATAATTCTATTTTAAATAAGAAATGATTATGCGCCGTTAAGGCAATATAGGACAACATTTAAAAGATCATTATATTAGTGCTACTGAAACTGTTAATTATTTCAAGGTTTTATCTAAGTGCAAATCCGAGTTTGATTGCTTAATTAAACAAATGCTTTGGATCAAAGAACTGAAACCTACACTTAACAAACAAACTGTAGCCTGGTTCACGTCGAACTTTATCTAGATATACCCGTCTTGAAACATAATACGATAATCCCCTAATTGCGTTCGATGCCAAGTTAGAGCCAGATAAACAGCCAGCCAGTTTCAGGCCGTCGACGTCACACGGTGGAAAGGCTTGTTTAATTAAACATCTACTTTATTTTACAAACCTCAAGTACCAAGTGGTATTTGTTCAAAAAAAAAATGTAAACTACTGTAGAGAAGGTGTGAGTTTCCACTACCTAACCTAGCCGACCACTACGAACCAAACACAGTGCAGCGTGTTCTATCGCAATCTAAGTAGTAGATTCTCTAGGCCCTAGCTACATTTACCTTCGATAAAAAACGAATTATTTTAATCGCTAGCTAGCATTCTTCCATTTGACAAAATATTGTTTTAATTTTCATTAAAACGTATGTATACTTTATAGACCTTTCTGTCCTGTTTTGTAGTTTTTAGATCGCTCAATTGTTTACATGCACTTCGCGAAAATCTAGCTTCACGGTGTCAAATAAGTTGCTGACTTCCACACACTTTTTTATTTCGTCATCGTAAACATTTGCGCTCATTTTAACGACTGGCGTTGGTGGTAGTTCGTTGAAATTGATTTAATAGCGACTATTATAGCAGAAATGGAAAAGATTAAATTGTCAATAAATAAATACAACAAATCTGATTTTATTATTAAGAAAAATATACATTATCATTTTGAAAAACGTACGCAATCGGACTTTTAACGTTATTACTTGGTCGATGATGCAAAGGGCAAAGGTCATTGGTAATATCGACTATTCGTAAAACTGACGTTTGCTGGGTTTTTAGCCATAATATTACAAATAATTTCTGAAAACCAGACTAATGAGACTACTTCGATGCTGTTGTTAGCATTGTTGAAGTACGTTGTTGCCAGCCAGAAGATGATAATGGTGGTACAATACAATAACGCTGGCTTAGATGCCTACGTTACGTAATTGTGTCCTTGTAATCCGAGCCGACTTTACCGTTAAGCAAGTTAATTTACCGTTATTCTAGTATAGTTAAGTCACTTAACTTAAGTGACTTAATTCCTTTATCTAGCTATAATTGAGTGGTTCACGTCGAACTTTTAACTAGTTAAGTGGATGTATATCTAGATAAAAGTTCGACGTGAACCAGTAAAAGCCAAACTGTTTATCTAGTTCATCTGCTAAGAAGGGCTAATTATTGCTTAGCTCCACACAGTAGGCCCTATTGATATGTAAATTAATTACTTACTTCCTGTCACTGCTTGGTATTTTTGTTTTTAGTTTTTTCAATTTACTTGATCTTGAGAATGGTTCCATGATGGACCCGAAACGTCGATCATTCTTGTCATTAAATTTTGTTTTTAGATTATGTTCTTAATTGATTTAATAAATAAAAGCCACAAATAATAATTTGATTCACTAAATTTCATTATGTAAAAATAGTTATGCTTTAACATAGATTAAAAATATGTTACGCTTTACTTATTTTAAATCATAATTATTTTTATGGTCTTTTTAATTAATTTTCTTTTTTATTGGAAATTTCCGTAGTGCAGAGTAAATTTATCAAAACCCATTAGGTTTACAGTAATATGAAAAAAAAATTTAGTTTATACAGAAATAGTATCTAAAATGATCTCAATTTCCAAAGTTAAAGCAAAAGATCTAATCTAAACACACAATATTAGGCAGGATGTATTTGTTTGGAAAAGAACCCACTCTTTTGTGAAATTAAGAGGGTATCTTTGAATATTTTATCATTGAATGTTAATTCTTGCAAAATATTGTTTTAATTTTCATTAAAACGTATGTATACTTTATAGACCTTTCTGTCCTGTTTTGTAGTTTTTAGATCGCTCAATTGTTTACATGCACTTCGCGAAAATCTAGCTTCACGGTGTCAAATAAGTTGCTGACTTCCACACACTTTTTTATTTCGTCATCGTAAACAT
>NW_022713787.1:81789-89827 GCF_011630105.1 Anneissia japonica
ATGTATTTGTTTGGAAAAGAACCCACTCTTTTGTGAAATTAAGAGGGTATCTTTGAATATTTTATCATTGAATGTTAATTCTTGCAAAAAGTAAAATGTAAATGGCAATTTGTTTGATGTTAGATTCCTTTTAATAACTAAGTTATTTAAGATAAAAAAATGCATATATTGAATCAAGAAAATCAGTTTTAATACAGAATTTGATTATTGGGGCCATTTTTACCTACCTGTCATATGGGGCCATTTTTTCCGGGGCCATTTTTTCTGGGGCCTTTATTTCCGGGGCCATTTTTTCCGGGACCATTCTTACCGTACACCATTCGCATCTATCTTAGCATTGTCGGTCGGTCAGTCAGTCCATCTATCGGTCTAGCATGAGTCATGAGTTTTAACATAGTTTTTATTTTTGATGCATCTTTAGAATGCCGTTCTTGTTTCATTGATACCCTTTTTGGATTTAGAACTATAGTATTAGTTACAATATCTAAAAATTAAAATACTGTATGGACATTTAATATATTATATATATATTGAAAGCATCTGTCTACCTACCCATACTGAGACTCTCAAGCAGATTATGGATGTGTGGCTAAAAATATTATTTTATTGGGTTGTAAAAATAAATTTTCAAACTGGCAGTGCAATATATATTCAACCCAAACGATGTACTAGAACTACTCTTTGCACTGTAGTTGACTGTATCTATAATGTGTGTGTGTGATAATTATATTCTAGGTTTTACCATCATCACAAAGTTCAATACAAGCTGAATGACATACCCATTGGGATCCATAAGAATCTTCAACGCTGTGGTTGTTAACATCATCCCACTGTGATCTCAAGCCAACCAAGCGATTAGGCAGGAATCCATTCTCACCCATGATAACAAAGTAAGTAAAGAATCCAGCAGATGCTTGGATCATTCCAATCTGTCCGTAAGAAACACTGATGAGACGCTCATTGACCAGCTTATCTTTCTCAGAATCACGAGGTTGACGTTTCATGATATCACTTTCAGCTTCTTCATATGCAAGTGAAATGGCAGGCCACTGAAAATCACAACACAAAATAAATATGGGTTTGGGACAGTATCCTTACAAAAAGAACTTCAAAAATACTATGAATTTCGACACCATCACATTTGCTGATGACATTATTAGCTTTGGCTGATGGCATCATTTGCTTTGGCTGACAACATTCAGCATTATACTTTTTTTTTTACATCTTGCACTGCTGGACAAACTTTATTATTGAAGGCATCTGCCTACCTACCCATACTGAGACTCTCAAGCAGATTATGGATGTATGGATAAAAATATTATTTTATTGAGTATTATAAAAATAAATTTTTAATCAAAGTATTTTTGCTAAACTAAATTTAACACATGAATTATTATATATATTTTAAAATGTAAATATAAAGATATTCATAAAATGTTCGTATCAGCACTCACCAGATCAGTACCAAGATCAATACAGAGAATGGTGACAGTGCCAAGTGGTAGATATCTCAGGAATGTTGCTTGTCAAGGTATAGGCAATGGACTTCTTCAAATTGTCAAAGATTAGTCTACCTTCTTCTACACCAGTTACAATAGATGCAAAGTTGTCATCAAGAAGAATCATATCAGCTGCCTGCTTACTGACATCACTACCAGCAATACCCATAGCAACGCCTACAGAAAATAATAATAACAATAATAAATAATAATAATATATTTTTCATCAATTGCCATTTTGAGCATTTTTGGAGGGCCATAACTTCAAAAATAATCATAGAAAACATCTAATTTTCACCAATCTGGTAGATCACATACGGTTTTATGTGTCTATTTTTTTTGGGGACACTCTGCAATGTGGTTTTTAAAATAACGGCTCACGAGTATGGTCCCTCTGCATTTTTTGGCAATTTTTCTCAAATGTCTCAAAAATGTGCAAAATCGGCACTTTTTCAACGGCCTATATCTTCTTAACCATTGCATCAATCCACTTACTTTTTTTTGCATTACAAAGAATGGTATATATATATGGCCAGGGTCTACCTCAAATGTATTATAATAACATACTTAAATTAAATAAGATAAATCCCTAAAATAAAAATATCGCCAAAACATTTTAAAATGCAAAATCGGCAATGTTTGAAAAGTAATAAAAATGGTGTAAAAATTGTATATGTTGTAACCTTTTGTCATTTATGTTATTTTTTGTTAATGTTTTACTATTTAAAGACTCACATAAATTAAATCAGTCAAATCAAGCTACATTAAAATTGGTTCAAAATTAGAAAATAAACAAGCATAATTTTCAATTTTGCTTGAAATATGTCACATCCATCACAGGAGAAAGAACGTAACTCGCTTGGTATCGATGTGTTCATCCGCCGCAAAAATCAATTTTAAGTGACAAGAATCGTATTTTTAAACTTTTTTCGTGATCAAAGTCTAACGGATTTGGTATGAAATTAAAGCTAAATTATATTTTGTTTCGTAAACCATTATTTATTTATTGATTGTACGTGGATATTAAGCGATAACACGTTTTATACGGTAAACTGAGAAAGTAATTCTGTTCTATTTTCTCTATGGTGTGTGCGACGAACTGTACCTATCTACACTGTATAACCATAGAGAAAATAGAACTATGGTATAACAGGGTTAACTCAACTGGAAGGAATGAACTTAAAATGGCGGCTACAGCGAAGAAAAGTGATACTGTGAGTTATTTTTATAATATTGGTTGTTTTGTTTAAAGTTATATGTGTATCCAGCTAGGCCTATAAAAACACTCTGTAAAGGTTGCAAGAGCAGCAAATAGAAGATTGGGTCTGATCAAAAGAGCATTTAAATTTCTTGATGGTAATGGTTATTTGCGTCTCTATAAGTCAATGATTCGTCCTGTGATAGAGTATGGTAGTTGTGTCTGTAATTCAAAATATAAAAAAGATTCTGATTTATTAGAGAAGGTCCAACAACGCTCCACCAGATTGATTAGAAGTCTGAGTGACAAAGCTTATGTGGAGAGACTTAAGGCTCTTAATTTGCCAACTTTGTTATTTAGAAAAAAACGAGCAGATTTCATTCAGATTTTTCAAGGTATTGATCTTTTGGACCCTGAGCGCTTGTTTACAAGATCAGATTATTCTATAACCAGAGGCCATGTATATAAGTTGTATAAACAGAAATTTAAACTTAATGTTAGGAAAAAGGCATTCGTTGTTCGAGTTACTGACTCCCTTCCTAGTAATGTGGTAAATCAGAGTTCAGTAAATCTTTTTAAAGCGGGCTTAGAGAAAGTCTGGTCTGGCCACCACCTTAAATTTTGCCCGTATATGACCGAAGAGGACTCGATAATGATTGAGGGACAAATGAGCTTTGATCTCTAAGTCTCGAAGATTCAAGGTAAATTCAAGGTAAATTCAAAGAGTGAGAGAATGATGAAGAGGCCTCAGGCCTAGGCTAGTAAGAGCCCTAGTAGTAGTAGTAGGCCTAGGCCTAGCTGGCTTTAGTAGTAACCTGTAACATTGTGACTCATTTTGTGTAAGTGCCCTTGTCGATAGGCGCTTATGTGCAGGAATAATAGTAATTTTTTAGTTTTATTTATTTAGCATCCACTCATAACAATATAAAACAACAAAAAATTAATATAAAAAGAAAATTGCCTGTTTGAAAGAATAAATGTACTACTCATTGCAATATTAATTTACAATCATAGAATAATTCTTATTTTGATATTGCTGTGATTATTATTGATTTAATGATAAATTATGACATCATTGACAGGGGGACATGAAAGTGACGGTGGAGCCTTCTGCCAAGAAGGACAAGAAGGGGAAGAAGGGGAAGAAGGCAGATATAGATGATCTTAAGAAAGAATTGGAGTTGGTAGGTTTGCATTACTTATAACAAATAATCAATTGCTAAATTATTTCATATGTACAATAAACTACATTTATTTCAGATAGCAAAAAGCTTGGGTCTATATTGTACATTACATCATAACATTATTGCTTATTTTTGCTGAAATCTACCTTCATCTCAGCCTACTACTGCATTATGAATAAGCATGTCCATATATGGTAATGAATGCAAGAAAGAATGTGATTGGATATCATAGCATTATCTTATCCTGTTTGAATGATTTATAAGTTTAATTAGCAATGGCTTTGAAATGCAAAGAGTTGTTCTATTCACATTGAAAAAAATGAATGTGCCTACTGCTGATTTCTGGTTGTCTCCTTAGAATGTATTGCTAAAAAAAATATAATTATTAATATTAATAATGATGAAGTCTTGTACATACAGTAAGTTAATTAAAAATGATATCTTAAGTATAAATAAAATGATATCTTAAGTATAAAGAAATATGTTGTTTCCATAGGATGAACATAAAGTACCAATTGAAGAGCTCTTTGAAAGATTGACCACAAATCCTGAGACTGTGAGTACTCAATAACTTGGCTTAAATTTACTTTCGTGGTATCATTTTATGATTCTGATGCTGAGATAATGATGTCATTGAATGCTTGTTTTTTAATATGTTCATGTCAACCAAATGGTTAATTAGTTGGTAACATTAATGATGAATATGGTAGGAGTGATGTTTTGCCCTACCTGACGTGTTACCGTACCGAATACTCAGTACGTCCCCAAATACTAGCGAAAAAAATTCTCAAATGATTCAGGTGGGAATCAAACCCACGACCTCCAGGTATCTAGCCTGATGTCTTAACCACTAGACCACTGAGCTTGCGCTTGGTGACTAGTGATGAATCCAATTCCCTAGTAGCAGCGGGTAGTGCAAATCACTTGCAAATTTTTTGCTAGTATTTGGGGACGTACTGAGTATTCGGTACGATAACATGTCAGGTTGGGCAAAACATCACTCCTGTGATATTTCCTGACGCAAATTCATATCTTTATAGCATGACAATATGGTTGTTGATGATGATAATATTGAATATTTGATAGTGTTGTTGATAGAGCATTGAAGGCGCATTCTCCGGTAAAGTGTTCATGTTTGGTCTCAAAAATGTTAAAATATCAACTACTAATAACTCATGACAAACTTTCAAAATTATAAACTTTAATAGTTGCACAACACGAAACAATGCATGGGCGATTCTTAACAATACCCGATTTTTGAGAAAAAGCATTTAAAAATTGACACTTTTTAGCTGTCTTTAATAAACTAACAGATACGTTACCACAAGTTTATCTCTTTAAAATAGTTGGTTTCAGATCATTGGATATGAATGCAAGTTTTAGTGATGTGCAGTCACTTTAAGGACGTTTTTGTAATTACATTAATGGTCAAACAAGAAAAAACCCACATTTTCTATTCATAATGACCACTGTCAACAGTTTTTGTCTCTGGATTGGAAGAGTCGAATTAACAGCAGTTGCTATATATAACCCAGAAGGTTGTCATTTTGGATTTATTTTCCATACAAACACACACTCGGACATTATCATCCCGATGAAAAGATAAGAATCAGAAATAATTCTACTGGAATATACATATTATGATCCAAAGTTAGGAACATGTATGGTAACGTATCTGTCAAATCATCAATAAACAGGTACACGATAATCAGCTTGTCGTTTACATTAATTTTCCAGAGATGAAGGGTCATTTAATTTCTTCCTCTCTTTGTACGCCTTTTGTATTTCCGCACGCGTTTTCCTCATTTTTCTGAAGAAAGAGAGAGGGAAAGAGAAAAGAAATTTGTTAAGATTTTTATAAAAAAAAAACAAACAAACAAAACAAAAAACAACAACAAAAAAAACCGTATGTGAATATCTAAAGTAATCACCGCAAATATTTTTGTAATATTCATTTTACTTCATTTGTATTGCATTCAGATTACTTCTTCAAAATTAATTTCTGCTACTTTTAAACTGAACAAACTTTTTGATTATGATAATCAACAACTTGATGAGCCCTGCTGTATATCCATATTATTTGCAATTCGTGTACGCTAAAAAATCTGCCATCATGGCTAAAGAAATTGAGGGCGCTCCTCAACACCGTATCAACGTAAATCGTTGAATATACTTTTTATCATACTGGTTTGGAACTCAAACTTTCCGAAGTGCCACCATACACAGCTGTATTGCCGTCACAATGTATTGCAAATGAAAGAATAATGTTATAACAGATACGTTACCGAGCCATCCGCTCAGTTTCACAGTTGGTAAAAGCTTGGCTCTTACCACTCCCCCTTTTCAACTCCCCCATTAAATCATACCCGCTAGTTTCACATTTATATATTATCCTAGTTATGCATTGTAAATGAAAGAACAACATTTTAACAGATACGTTACAAAGCTGATCAGATACGTTACCAGTTTGTCAACGGTCTACTACGTTGTTAATACGTTTACATACTAAACCATATACGAACCATTCATAGCCTGTTGATAGCCTTGCATGTGTATACATAGAATTATGTCTATAAATATGCTCCAAACCTTTTATTTGTGGCCCAATACATTCTAAAATTATTCTGAAATATACTTGATAAACTTACTCACCACTGTGGACAGTGTATTCGACAAAATACCACTAAATATAGCAACGGCTTAGCGCAATAATGTTGTTCGCCATTCAAGGTTGTCGAAAATGTAAGTCGCATGTGAAGAACGCGGGAATTGATGATGCGTAGGTCTCGTTTGCACAATAGTAACGTATCCGTCGTAACGTATTTGTCGTAACGTATCTGGCTGACTCTTTTCTTAATCGAAAGTCTTTGGTCAAAACTGCATACTTACCGACTTAATCTTTACACTCGATCAGGTGACACTTAACATACTAAAGTATGGTATAGAATTGCTCTTCATAATGCACGGCGTTTTTCCAGAGGGCAGTAGAATGTAGGTAACGTATCTGTTGCGACATGAACGTAACACAGGGCTTTTTTGACATACACTTGTACATCAATATTTTAAAGCTACATTTTCATATACCAAATATGTTATGTAACATCCAAGTCAACTTGATTAAACTCATATGGAAACATTCATCTACCTTATTATTTTCGCACGTTAGTACCCATGTGAAAAACGGTAACGTATCTGGTTGCAATATTGGCGACATGCTCTCAAGAAGCTCTTGTAAAATTTCGGTGACTTGATATTGTCAAGTTTTATACTCTATAATTAGGGCCTAATGCAGGCTGTTAAATAGTATGCATTATCTGTGATATGCACTCATATGTAACGAGCAGGGGAACATTATATGGAATTGGCTGGCGACATGGGGAAAAACAAAGATTATGCATTTTCAGCTTTATTATTTTATGATTTCCCGACATGTTACTACCGCTAGCTTCTTATATTTTACTAATATAACTCCCGTGTATAAACTAAACTACTATAATCATTTATAACGGGCCGAACAAGATTGAACAAGGTACACGAATGCAAGCGACACGAAAATGGCAAAGTTGAGCACTTTACCGGAGAACGTTGAAACGTTTTCGGTGAGATTGCTTTGACCGTTTTCAGGAGAATGAGTGTATGAATTACGAATATTGCCATCTTGTAATAATATATTGTTGAATATGTGCTGTGTACATGATGTAAATTTTATCTCCTTGATCCAAAGTGTTTTATCATACTATCATACACATCTTGTGCAGTGATATGTTTTGTATTGCTAAAACAAGAACAAATGCTTCCCGATACGCATTTGTAGCCAATTTCATCCACCTAACTAATTCTCGGGCCAAGATAGTCGTACTGTATGTTTGCGTTCGTTTTTGTACAATTACTGGTGGACGTATGACATGATTATTTTTCAAAATATTTTAAACCTCCAAAAGTCAAATACTAATATAATTAATAATAAATTATAAAATGTATTTCTTCTAAATTTATATTGTACCTTTTGTATATAAATTTAACTTGTTTATATTATGGAATTTAATATTCGGTACAGTGTGCTTTGATTTTAAATGTTTGCCAGTTTTCGAATGCATTTCCTTCTTTTATGTTGAACAATAAAATTATTTCATCATTTAGTATTCAATTTATTCATT
>NW_022713787.1:89941-110021 GCF_011630105.1 Anneissia japonica
ATATTATTTGCAATTCGTGTACGCTCAAAAATCTGCCATCATGGCTAAAGAAATTGAGGGTGCTCCTCAACACTGTATCAACGTAAATCGTTGAATATACTTTTTATCATACTGGTTTGGAACTCAAACTTTCCGAAGTGCCACCATACACAGCTGTATTGCCGTCACAATGTATTGCAAATGAAAGAATAATGTTGTAACAGATACGTTACCGAGCCCTCCGCTCAGTTTCACAGTTGGTAAAAGCTTGGCTCTTACCATTCCCCCTGTTCAACTCCCCCATTGAATCATACCCGCTAGTTTCACATTTATATATTTGAAAGATAAGATGTCACTCTACAGCTGTATTATCCTAGTTATGATTGTAAATGAAAGAACAACATTTTAACAGATACGTTACAAAGCTGATCAGATACGTTACCAGTTTGTCAACGGTCTACTACGTTGTTAATACGTTTACATACTAAACCATATACGAACCATTCATAGCCTGTTGATAGCCTTACATGTGTATACATAGAATTATGTCTATAAATATGCTCCAAACCTTTTATTTTTGGCCCAATACATTCTAAAATTATTCTGAAATATACTTGATAAACTTACTCACCACTGTGGACAGTGTATTCGACAAAATACCACTAAATATAGCAACGGCTTAGCGCAATAATGTTGTTCGCCATTCAAGGTTGTCGAAAATGTAAGTCGTATGTGAAGAACGCGGGAATTGATGACGCGTAGGTCTCGTTTGCACAATAGTAACGTATCCGTCGTAACGTATTTGTCGTAACGTATCTGGCTGACTCTTTTCTTAATCGAAAGTCTTTGGTCAAAACTGCATACTTACCAACTTAATCTTTACATTCGATCAGGTGACACTTGACATACTAACGTATGGTATAGAATTGCTCTTCATAATGCACGGCGTTTTTCCAGAGGGCAGTGGAATGTAGGTAACGTATCTGTTGCGACATGAACGTAACACAGGGCGTTTTTGACATTAATACACTTGTACATCAATATTTTAAAGCTACATTTTCATATACCAAATATGTTATGTAACATCCAAGTCAACTTGATTAAACTCATATGGAAACATTCATCTACCTTATTATTTTCGCACGTTAGTACCCATGTGAAAAACGGTAACGTATCTGGTTGCAATATTGGCGACATGCTCTGAAGAAGCTCTTGTAAAAATTCGGTGACTTGATATTGTCAAGTTTTATACTCTATAATTAGGGCCTAATGCAGGCTGTTAAATAGTATGCATTATCTGTGATATGCACTCATATGTAACGAGCAGGGGAACATTATATGGAACGCATCTTGGCTGGCGACATGGGGAAAAACAAAGATTATGCATTTTCAGCTTTATTATTTTATGATTTCCCGACATGTTACTACCGCTAGCTTCTTATATTTTACTAATATAACTCCCGTGTATAAACTAAACTACTATAATCATTTATAACGGGTCGAACAAGCTTGAACAAGCTACACGAATGCAAGCGACACGAAAATGGCAAAGTTGAGCACTTTACCGGAGAATGTGCCTGAAGTCAAATATGTTGATACTGATGATGATTTGTCAGTGCTGGTTATTATGTCTAGGTTAAAAATGTTTTTGCCAGTGTTTTTTGTTTGCAATCTTTGGTAGTTAAAATCTGCTTATCAATGAAAATTGCACATGGCATTTTGGTGACACAAAACATTTAGGGATTGACTCCGGAAATTGTTGCCAGGAATTTGGCCCTATATGGCTCAAATCGGTTAACTCCACCTCCAAAGACGCCAGCGTGGATCAAATTCTGTAAGCAGTTATTTGGTGGTTTTGCAACCCTACTGTGGGTTGGATCCATTCTTTGTTTCTTTGCCTTTGGCATTGAATGTAGCAAGAGTGGATTTGATAAAGCCGTGAAAGACAATGTAAGTTTGCATCAAAGTTATAATTAACTCTAGTTTGTTGTTACCACTAACCATTTTTTTTGCTTGTTGAACTATAGGGGCTAACTAAAGCTAGAGCCAAAGAAATTCTGGAGCGTGATGGGCCCAATTCATTAACACCACCTCCAAAGACACCAGAATGGATCAAATTTTGTAAGCAGTTGTTTGGCGGTTTTACAATCCCACTTTGGGTTGGATCCATTCTTTGTTTCTCTGCTTTTGGCATTGAATGTTGGAATGCTGGATTTGATGAGGCTGTTAAAGATAATGTGAGTGGAACAAGTTGCGCACCAGCAACATGCTCCTCAGGTCAAGTAATTTGTCATCAATCTTTTGTGAATACTTTCACAATACATTGATGTAGACAAATGGAATTAAAGAACCTTTTGAAAACTCAGAAAAACTCATCAAACCAACCCATATGCTTTAACACTTATGGAAATGAAAAAAAAAAAGTTTGTTTTTAAATGGATAATATAACACTTTGCTTTGGGTTTAAATCTTTTGCAAACTGCTTGGTTTTATTTGTAGTTTTTTCAGTTAAATCAATTGGAAAAGTTTACTGCTTTATACTTATAAAAGATTTGTTCTGTTTTTAATCGAAGAACTACCACTTCCAACATGTTTCATTTTATTGCTTGAAGAGTAGTATAACAATTTACTTTACTTTTTTCTTTTAATGTTATCCTCATGTAGCTAGTTTGTAAATCTAAAATGAGTCTTTCCAAATTGTGTCAAACCACAAATTAACTAACCAGTGTTTGTGGGCCTTAGCAATTGTATTCAATAGTAAGAGAGGCTCTTTGGAGAGTTTCATTAACATTAGTTTTATTGTCTACTATTTAGCAAATTTGAAATTTTTTTAAATAAGTGCTTGCAAATCTTACAGCTGGCAAATAACAAGAGTTTAGATTAGAAAATATTAAAAATGTGTACTTCTTTATTTGTACAAATTCAAGTTAATGTAATAATGGATCTGAAAATATGTATTTTATAGTTCAATATTTCCCCAAATAATACAACACAATTTGGATAAAAGTTCCTTGTACAAGGGAAACTAACATTACACACACCACCTCCACTCCTAAACATGGCTGGCAGCTAAGTCAATACATTTTAGGTGCCGTTTAACATAATAACAAGTGTTCCTTTGTATGTTATCTTCATATGTTAGTAATTGAATGTGTTTACATATTAGTTGTACCAGGGACTTGTATTAGCCATTGTGGTCATCATTACTGGATGTTTCTCTTATTATCAAGAAGCTAAGAGTGCTGCTATCATGGAAAGCTTTGAAAAGATGGTGCCACAGGTAGGCTTTTCAACTTATTCTTCATTCTTTTTAAATTCAGTTTAGGTATTAAATTGGTCATATTAAAATAATAAAACTAAAATAAATTTTAATGGTAAATTCCTATGTTATGTTTAGGAAGCTTTGATTCTGCGCGATGGTCAATGGAGTTCTATTAATGCTGAGAATGTTGTTGTTGGTGACATCGTTGAGGTGAAAAGTGGAGATCGAATTCCTGCTGACATCCGCATAATCGAAGCAAGAAGTTTGAAAGTGGACAATTCCTCACTGACTAGTGAATCTGAACCTCAGTCTCGTGGACCAGAGTTCACAAATGATAATCCACTTGAAACCAGAAACATCGCATTTTTCTCTACCAATGCAGTAGAAGGTTAATCAGTCACAGATGCTTTCATTTTCAGCAGGTATAATTATTTATTTACTGTAAGATTGATGTGTGTTCTGAAACACCTCGTGCAGTATTTGGACCAGTATATTGAAGCGACAGCTTTAATACGCTAGGTAGCTTGTCTCTGATGCCTATTATAGTAGTGAATTCTGTTCAATCAAAACTTAGTCAAATAGAGAATAATAATAAAATCATGTTTTTTAGGATTTTTTTTGCAATGTTATTGAAATTGAGAATAAATGTTTATTCTGTATTGTCAGGGAACGCTAAAGGCGTTGTAATTCAGTGTGGTGAAAAAACATATATTGGACGTAGTGCTAACTCAGCATTTGGACTTGATGTGGGCAAGACTAACATTGCAAGGAAGATCAAGCATTTTATCCACAATATTAGAATTCCAATATTTTTTGGAATTATGACATTGTTCGCGGCCTATTTCTGGTCCGACTACCCGCTACTAGAAGCTGCAATCGCCTCAATTTGTTCAAAAATCGAGGCTTTTAAAATAGTCACAGCGGTGAGTATAGTTTCTTATTCATGGTAGCATTGGATTCACCCAAATATATAGCACGGCCCCCAAAAATTACTCTTGGGGGGCCCCCCCTTTCCCAAAAATCATGGTCAAGTAGTTAAAAATCACCATATTTTGCGAATTACCGTCCCTCAACTGATCATCAAGTCCCCCCCCCCCATCAGCTCCCCTATTAGTTGATGCTTGTTTTATTTTGTAGTTTTATTTTATACTGTCTACCGAACGAATGTCTAAGAAAAATTGTTTGGTGAAGAACTTGGAAGCTGTAGAGACTTTGGGATCTACTTCAACCATTTGTTCTGATAAAACAGGAATTTTGACACAAAACCGAATGACAGTGGCTCATTTGTGGTTTGGCAATTCAATTGTTGAGGCTGACACAACTGAAGATCAATCTGGTAAGTTACCACATTCTTTACTTTGAATGTGTAGCTTGGTAGTGTAAAATATGCAGTGTTGCACCATCATTTAATTGTTAAAGTAGTATTTCTAAACATTTTGGTAGAACTTGGACAAAGCATAAACGTATATCCACCAGATGTTCTTTACTGCCATCAACACAAGGCATATTTGGTGTGCTTGTTCCAGCAATTCAATTAAACCAACAGTGTCCATTCCAAATGTAATTTTAAGTGTACTCTTAGAAAATGCATTAATGGTTGACTGTTGTTTTGACTTAGGCGGTGGTACCACGAGCAAGGAATCTCTAACCTGGCGAGAATTGACCCGTATTGCTATTCTCTGTAATCGATCAGAATTCAAAGCTGGTCAAGAGAGTGTCCCGGTGCAGCAAAGGTATGATAACAAGAATGGATTGTAAATTACATTAAGTTATGGAGCACTTTACATTATTATTGTAAAGCCTAATGTACTAAAACAATCTAAACCTCTTCATGTAAATATTGTGATTAACTAATTTATTTGCAGGGAGACAACTGGTGATGCATCTGAGTCTGCTTTAACTAAATATGCAGAATTCACTTGTGGAAATGTTAAAGAATTTCGATCGTTGTAGCACCATATCGTTGGATGGAACTGAAAAGCCTTTGGGTGATGAGATGAAAGCTGCTTTCAACAATGCTTACTTAGAGCTTGGTGGTCTAGGAGAGCGTGTGCTTGGTAAGTGCTTAGTCGAATTAAAAAACAAACTACTTTTATGTTTTGTTGTCGAAAGATAACAGAACTTTGTATGAGAGCCTTTGTATTGTAAGCATGACAACATGATTTTTTTTCTCACGGCCAATAACAACTCCACTTTCTATGCCTCATAATGAGACTTATTCTGTGTATGTTGAATATACATTCATCATGATCAATCCTTTTTTTTCTTTATAGGCTTCTGTCAGTTTTGGTTACCTGTTGATAAATTTCCTCGTGGTTTTGAATTCAATGTTGACAGTGATGTAAACTTTCCTCTTGATAATTTGTGTTTTGTTGGGCTCATGTCTATGATCGATCCTCCTCGTGCTGCTGTCCCTGATGCTGTAGGCAAGTGTCGAAGTGCAGGAATTAAGGTAATTTCATTTTTTTATGCAATAAAAGTTATCATCACTCTAACTAAATTTCTCCAAAAATATTAAAAGTGTTTATATTGTAAAAAATAATGTAATTGTTTTGTTTTTAGGTTATCATGGTAACAGGAGATCATCCAATCACAGCTAAGGCCATTGCTAAAGGTGTTGGTATTATTTCTGAAGGAAATGAGACTGTAGAAGATATTGCTCAGCGTCTTAGTGTACCAGTTAATGAAGTAAACCCACGGTAAGATTGATTGAGTATAGTCACATCACAAATTTTTAATTTCATAAAAATCTAGGTAATTTTAAGAAGGCACATTGCATTATTTGGCAAATGACATATATTTCTATATTAACATTGTATTGTTGGACAAAAATGAAGCTTTCTTGTTATTGAATTGCTTTTTCTGGATAAGAAATGCTGTGGCTGGTGGTACTGTATTACTTAAAGCGCATAAAAACTTATGTAATATGTGCACTATCAAATTACATTACATTATTTGATTATTATTTATTTGTGTATAGTGATGCCAAAGCTTGTGTTGTTCATGGATCTGAATTGAAAGACATTTCAAATGAAGCCCTAGATAGTATTCTCAGTGAACACACAGAAATTGTGTTTGCTCGTACTTCACCTCAGCAGAAGTTGATCATTGTAGAAGGTTGTCAGAGGGCTAAGCAGATTGTGGCTGTGACGGGAGATGGTGTCAATGATTCTCCTGCCTTAAAGAAAGCAGATATCGGTAGGATTTTTAAGAGGGAAATAGAAGAGAGTTGAAAATGTAGGGGTATTGAGATGAAAGTGTTAAGATGAATTAGCAGAAGAAGAGCATGTGTACAGTCACACATTACCAAGTCTAGCATGCACAAGTCTAATAAAAATTTCTTACGACTCTTAATAAGCACTTCTAACGCTTTCAATTGTGACTTCTGATATAAAGACTATAGATTTTGCTTGTTTTGTAGTATTTTATAAGGGGTGTTACAAACATAATTTAGGTGTATCTTGGTTAAAACTCTGACCGTCAGGGGTTTATAAAAAATATTAGACCCTATCAGCCACCGCCAGATTTTTAGTGAATGTCTCAATGAACTCAATTTTTTTGTTTTTTATGCATATTCACACACTGAAGCTGAGATAACCATATTTCAATATCGTCATGCAATATTAGGTCACTGAGAATTAGTCGCATTAAAATATCATAACACTTACGTCCAGACTGATATTTGTGTGTGAAAGTTGTTAGTACATGTTGGTAATTACCTAATCTATCGGGTTCTGTAAAAAAACCTGAAACACGAAGATCTCCATGTTGAGCAGTTGTTATTGTTATTATTATTATTATTGTTATTGTTATTATTATTTTCTGTAGGTATTGCTATGGGTATTGCTGGTAGTGTTGTCAGTAAGCAGGCAGCTGATATGATTCTTCATGATGACAACTTTGCATCTATTGTGGCTGCTATCGAAGAAGGTAGAACAATCTTTGACAATTTGAAGAAGTCCATTGCCTATACCCTGACAAGCAACATCCCTGAGATATTTCCATTTTTGATTTCCATCTTGGCGTCGATACCTCTACCAGTTGCAATTATCAGTATTCTCTGTATTGATCTTGTTACTGGTGTGGTGAGTACTGATTCAAACAATTTATTAATATCTCAGGCCCGTAGCCAGGTTTTTCCAAGGGGGGGTTTTCTGGGCGTGAGGTCCACGGTCGAAGCCCTGGTGGGGTCGCCGAAACCCCAAAAGCAAGAGGATTTTTGTGCTTTATGGGTCTAAATAATGCTATAAAAGCAGATATGTTTGAAAACGTCTGTGTCTGGGTAGGTCTGCAGTGCATTAGTTGGGTTGTAGGACTTATTTTGGAAATTTGAAGAGGGGGGTTCGCCAAAAAAGAGGGGGGATTTGCTAGAAAAGGGGGGTTCTCCCGAACCATAAAAACCCCCCCTGGATACTTCCTGTATCTTAATATTTACATTAAAAAAAAATGTATATAACAATTAGTTTTCATGTGCAAATTTAGTTTAGCAAAAACGCTTTTATTTTTGTTTATATTGTTAACAACAATATAAACCTAGTCCTTGTTGTTCTTGAAAAATGTGAGGTCGCCGGGTCACGCTGACTTTGAAAACACAAAAACCAGTAGTAAAAATACTTGTAGGAAGCTGAAATTTTGCAGGTGCTGTCTGGTGTGAAGTTGAACCGCTGGTAATTTTGTGTGTTTCTGATAATTAATAACGATGTAGGCGATAAAAACAGTGGTAAAAATATTTGCTGAACATGATTGCTTTGGGGTTATATGCAGAAATTTCTCATGAATAAGGTCATCCTGGATGGAAACACACTTTATATTGAATTGAATTGAAATTGAAGTTCTTTTTGTGAGGGTACTGTCCCTAACCCATATTGATTTTGTGTTGTGATCTTCAGTTGCCTGCCATTTCACTTGCGTTTGAAGAAGCTGAAGGTGACGTCATGAAATACCCACCTCGTGATTCTGAGAAAGATAAGCTGGTCAATGAGCCTCTCATCAGTTTTTCGTATGGACAGATTGGAATGACCCAAGCACTTGCTGGATTCTATAGTTACTTTGTCGTCATGTGTGAGAATGGATTCCTGCCTAATCGCTTGGTTGGCTTGAGATCACAGTGGGATGATGTTACCAACCACAGCGTTGAAGATTCTTATGGATCCCAATGGGTATGTCATTCAGCTTGTATTGAACTTTGTGATGATGGTAAAACCTAGAATATAATTATCACACACACATATTATAGATACAGTCAACTACAGTGCAAAGAGTAGTTCTAGTACATCGTTTGGGTTGAATATATATTGCACTGCCTGTTCTACAGTCACTTTGTCATCACAGTGTTGTAGCATGTGGCACAGTGTGTAAGGTGTTGGGCCTTTGGAGTTCAAGACTGAGGCCCATCACATTGCTTATGTCATTGGGCAAGGCACTTTACTTTACTTCTCTCCACCCAGGAGTATAAGTGGGTACCTGGTAGGATGGTGTGGCATTGAACGTATGTGGTTGTGTGCGTAGAGCAGCATGACTAGGGATAAATTAAATGGTGTTTGTTTTTAATTGTCATGTTTTCAATATTATTTTTTATCATTATATTTCAGACATACCAACAGCGAAAGGTTCTTGAGTTCACCTGTCATACAGCATTCTTTGTGACCATTGTCTTTGTGAAGTGCGCTAGTGTTATCATTTGTAAGACTCGCAGGAACTCACTTCTTGATCAAGGAATGCAGTAAGTTGCCAATCATCATACTCTTTAAATCTAATTTATGAAATGCAGTGTAGTATTTATAAATTCACTAGAATGTCCACTTAACTTGAACATCTAAATTAAGAAAATTCATGTTGTAGTTTGAAAACCTTTCAGTTACTTGATATAATCCATGTTATCTACTTTCAGCAACTGGGTGTTGAACACTTGTGTCATATTTGAAATCAGCTTGGCAATATTCCTGTCATATTGCCCAGGTCTTGAGAATGGTCTAAGGATGTACCCACTCAGGTATAAAGCCCAGTTTTTTTATATTCAATATTTAACACAGAGGCTCCTGACAAGGCAAACCCAGTTTGGAAGCCTGCAGGAAAGCAATATTTCATTTCAGATTCATTGCAGTATTTGTTATCTTTGAATGTGAATATTTGTGTTTAGATAATAATGTAGGGAGATGAACCCTATGCTTTCATGTACTTGTCTATGCTTGTCCTCTTTAATGTTTGGATATTATGACATAAGCAAATAGCAAATTGATAACATTTTATGATTATCTTATAAAGATAAATTGAGTGGAGAGATAAAAAATGCCACAACTTGGAAAGAATGCTGCTGGTTAAAATGTTTAGTAATAATTTTAATGAAGTAGCACTACAACGTAGGATGCAAGGTTAAAGGGACAAATCATTGCCACTAGGACTCACCAGTTGAAAGACATTTATATTAATGCTATTTAGTAATACAAAGATAAAATATGTTTGTTGTAAGATGTTTGTTCTAATTAATGGTATTATTTGAAATTTTATTTTTCAGAATTAATTGGTGGTTCCCAGCCTTCCCATTCAGTCTACTCATCTTCATCTATGATGAATGTCGTCGTTACATCATTCGTAGCAGACCAGGTGGATGGGTTGAAAAGGAGACCTACTATTAGTGTTTAATGAAATGAATTAAATGAAATATTTCAATAAATGTGGCAAAGACAGGCCAACCACTTGTTGCAAATCGTGTTTCAGAGATAATGACCAAAACTTGCTGGAATGTCAGCATTTTTAAAATCTGCTTTATTCCACTAAACTAACCTTTATATCTATACATCATGGTATGTTGTTATTTTTCCCATTTTCAATGTTAAATCAATAATTTTTAACAATTTGGTAATGGTTTCTGTCTGAGAAATGCCCAAAATCGTAAACTTTGAAGGCTGATTGCTCAAATATTTTGCTTTAAACAACAGTATGTTTAAACTCCATAACGAAATGTCGGATTTAAATTATTCTTTTACCATTTTATATCATTTTTTAACTCTGTATTGATAACTAAAAATCATTTTGCTGGATTTGCGTGTTTCCAGAGTTTCTGTAAAGGTCCACCACTGGCGGGAAAATTTGAAAATGTGTCACAACGCGTTACGCGCTTTTATTTGAGTGGCGTTGCACAAATAAATAGCGCCGTCTATGCATAAAACGTTGAGCACATGTGTTTGGCGGTGTTTATCAGGCCCGTAGCGTGACTTAATTTGTGGGAGGTTCGTTTCAGTGGAGAGTGAACCTGGAGAACATTGTAAATATAGGCCTATCTAGGAAAATAAATTTTTCGTGTTTAAATGCGGACCTTCTCCAGTTTTTGAGCGGTTCGTCGTAACCCTCTTAACCACCCCCCCCCCACGCTACGGACCTGTCCATGGCATAAACTTGAGCGTATTTTATGGTTCTTGGCATACTTTGCTGGTTCTCGGTCGGTCCTCTGATGACTGCTTTTAGTGAGGGTCATCTGGACATAACGTTTACAGGTGTATGTGTTTTTATTTTTGTGTGTTGGTTGGTTGATTCATTTTTTTTTTTGTTAGTTACATTGTATTAAGTTTTATAATTGTGTATTTTTGGATGCAAATTCACAATAATGAATGAAGTGTGTCACTGTTAAAAGTGTATTTTTCTAATTAAATGGAGCGCAACTACTTCGTGTGTGGAATGCAGTAATCCGTTCTAAAACACTTTGAAGAAAAAATCCAACCGTAATGTATAATATCATGGTTTTGGCAGACCCAACTAAAAAATGTTTCCTTCATTCAATAAATACATTAGAATATAGCCCTATAGCGATTTTAATGCATTAAAAAAAATATATGATGATAATCATAGATATTATATAAGATGATGTTTTGTGTATCAGTGCTCTATATTGAATGGACGGTCCTGTTAGTAATATTGTAATGGTTAGGTAGAAGATCACAGGACTTGACTAGCAGGAAATAGTTTTAGCATTGATAATAATAACAGCATACAGTAACTGTAGGCCCTACATCCTTTCTAACAATCTTACATTTATTATTAAATTCTTAATTTCCCTCTAAATAGAGATATTTAAAGACTACTTTTAAAGCCGGTCTTTAGTTACAGGGATTCAAATTAAAGACCAAAGCTACTAAAACTTTGGTCCCAAAAAGGGATTTTTAATTGGTGGTATGGAGGGAGACCTGTAATAGGATTGAGAAAAGTGGTCTGGCCAAAGCCGGTGCGGCCGTGTGGTTCCGATCAGTGGCCCTGTGGTAAATTTAGTAGGCCTATTTGCAATGCCCAATAACATTATGGCCTTGTTTTTATTGTGTGGTATAATAGGCCTACATTATTCCTTTACATTTAAATCTTACAATGTTTTATTTACATTGAGCTTTAAACATTAAATATATGTGTATGTCCAATATATATGAATGTGTTTTACTCGACCGCAATTTATTTACGAGTCTTAGAGTTCCATTTCCGGCCATCTAGGTGTACCATAATTAAAAATTATCTTGAAGCCTCCATCTGTGAAAATCCCTCCCTAGCCCCCACCCCACCCTCATTTCCAGAATCTGTCACTGAAAAACCGTTTAATACTGTTTATATTGCATCTTCGGAATCAATTAAGACCTCAAATTATCAAAAATGTCAGAGCGCGAGGGGCCCCAGCAGGAATCTGCGGCCCCCAGTCATTTTGGTCCACTCTCCACAAATTTTCACACACCCAATAACAATTCTGCGTACGGGCCTGAAGCGATTTTTAATACCCTAATATCTATCTATGTTTATAACATATTGGAATATAATATCTTATTATAAAAAGGAATACTTTACGAAGACTCCTGCAAGTATTTTTCAACTGCTAGATGGTCTTAATAATATCTATCTATGTTTTTAACATTGGAATATATCTTTTTTTAAAGCGCATGAACTAATGTAGTCAAAACATTTGAAAAGTTGACTTTTTGAACATTAATTCCAGGTAAAGTTAACATTCCAAAAGAAACACTTAAAATAAAAAATAAAAAAACTGGACTGCAACATTTTTCTGTATTTTGTATATGCTCGGAAATGGAACTTAAATTACCTTTTTAAATTGTTTGATCTTTTTAAATTACTTGACAAATTGATTGATTAACTCAAAGAGTCTTTTATTGTATTTAGTGGGTAGCTTTTATATTTTTTTAAAATTCATTTCCTATCAAAGATCAAATGAACTCAGCCCTTAGTAAAGCCAAAAAATGAACAATAAAATCAACACTTTATTTTCCTTATTAAAACAGCCACCAGTTTTTAAAAAAAATCGCTTGCAGGCGTCTTAGTATTGATTAATACTAACGTACTAAATTTAGATTCTAGAAAATAAGAATCAAGCAATTAAAATTTTGATTTTATTGTTCATTTTTTTGGCTTTGTCAAGGGATGAGTTTATTTGCTGTTTGATAGGAAATTACTATATTAGGTAAAAAAAAGACTTGTTGAGAATATTCAAAGGTTCATGTAGAAGTAAAGTATCATTATCTATATTACAATTTACCTTATTACGAAAAGAAATGCGTTACAAACACGCATGTAAGCGATTTTCAACTGGTGAATGGTCTTAATAATATGTAACTATGTTTATAACATATTGGAATACAATGAAACCCCCTTTTTGAGACATTCCTATTCAGGGGACAAACCTATCTAGGCGACACATTCCGTGAAACAAGAGGCAATAATTATATCCTTTAACACTACAGCCAACCCCTATTAATGGGACACACCTATTATGGGGACGGGGAAATTTTTTGAGTGTGAAAAATGGTCAAATCAATACAAATTCACCCTATTAAAGGGACACTTTTTGTTATTGTATCAAAACAACTACAATAGTCACAAAATAAAAAATAACCTTTTGAGCAATAAACTTACCACCAAACCAGAATTTTTTTCCATACTTAGAATGGGCATTGGATGTTACTTTATTTAAATAAAATCTTGTCAATTTTCACCATTAACCATGTAGATTTCTTGTTTTGTGTATTTTGATATAGGAGTCTTATCTATCCGGAGAGCCTGCATCCTGATTTCTAAGTTGGTAACATCCACTAATAGTATTCTATCTTGTGCATCCAATAGAAAGTTCAATATTTAAAAAAAAAGAATATTTGGTCATTAACATTGCACTCGAATAAAGAAACAATATCGGGAACATACACAAATTTTCTAGTTTTAATTACATATCTGTTAATTTCATATCTTAAATGAATAATTTTTTGCATTGCAAATTATTGTTATTAATTTGTTATAGTTAAACTGTAGCTCATTCTTAGGTCAAATTTAAATTATGCCAAAACCCTATTAAGGGGACAATTTCACGTTTTCGGTTAGTGTCCCCTGAATAGGGTACCCTTATTCAGGGGACACCCCTATTAAGGGGACACTTATTTTTGTCCCGAAGGTGTACCCTTGAAGGGGTTCTACTGTATAATAATATTCGTTTATTTTATGAGGTACCAGTTGTTTTTGTCCCAACCTTCCCATGCTACTACTACTGCATTCCCCCATTTTGACAAAACAAGGCATATCATAATATTAATGTTGAAAAACCAAGGCTAATAAATTGGAAGTAAACCATTTTATGTCGGCCCGCCGTTGGTCTCAAACAAATTGGAACTGGCCACCATAACAAATAGTCTTACAATCAATTCCAACAGGTAAAATCAGCATTCTTTGAGCTGTGAAAGTATATTCTGTACTGAATCATAAAATCTCAGTTTGGTTTTGTCAAAGAACTTACCTTTGGTTTGGTTTGTTTGATTGTCATTGTGAAATTGCTAAGTGTCTTTTTTGCGCACCCATTGCTGAGAACACAAACTGTCTCCACGATACGCATACCAATCGTTACCAAGCACCTCTCTTATTATTTTTTTTATTTTATACAGTCACAACAGGAACACAAACTTTGAAGATTCAAGATTCAAGAACTTTTATTGGTTTATATATAAAATATACAGAAATTTGTTATGCTTTGTAGATAAAATAATATTAAAACGACAAACAGCAAAAAATATAAAATAACAATAGAAAAGTGGAAAAAAGTAAAATAGGAGCCTTTCTTCTAACATTAGTTTTTGAACAGGATTGTAGATACTATTAAAATCAAATGACTTTATAGTTCTGCAGCGTTTAGTTTCCGGAGGCGTAGTAGCCTTATATAAGAATTTTTAAATAGGCCTATATTTATAGAGAGGGTGACAATGATCCTTCATAATTGTTTCCTCTCTTAAATTGAATGGCATCAGATCTGCTTTCTACTTTGTGCATTCTTTCGAGCTTTTCCGATTGTACTATCCTTTTCAGTATACTTTCCATAAAAACATAAGGCCTATTACTAAAAGATAATACTTAAAATAACACTTCGATAAAACAAGATTGAAATTGTATTATCAACTCTTAGTTATTTGAACTAATTCACTATCCTGTCTCTGTTCAATATCAACCCGCATTACTTGCCGTTAAGGATGGGCCTAAATATACATGACATATGCAGATACGTGGCTATAAATATATATTTCTGGCTATTTTTGTACGGTACGTTTACAATATAGTATTGTTTGAAGGTTTGCATGGGCGAAGTAATAACAAATAATTGCTAGCAGTACATCACGTAGGTAGTTCTGAAAAGAACTGTGTAGTCGAGAATGTCTCAACTACAACAGTATACAACTGTTTTAGCTGTTACGTAACAAATTTGTATCTCCACTGAGATCTAGCCATTTTTTTTCTAGAATATTGTTTTTTTTTCAGTATTTTGCTTTTTAATGTAAATATATAAGCCAATATAGAATGATATTATAGAACGCTTAAAATAAAACAGTATTCAAAATTACATACAGATATATAATATAGGCCTGTCTAAATGATTCTAGTTGTACTCTACACAAGACTTACTAAATAAACATGGAAAGAAATATGTATACAGTTGTAAATAAATCTATCAGCCCTGTTTGTCTAGGATTTCAGATAACGAGGGTTAACCACGTTCAATTGAAGCACCATAATATACTCAGATCTGTTCCACAAGGGACACTTCAAGCTCGTAACATTCATTTCTTCCGGTGAGTGTCTTTTTTTTTAAATTGTGTTTTACATCTATTATTAACTAGTTCTAGGCCAATGTACTTTTTAGAAGGACAATACCAATCATAAACATGCGTTTTCAAATTCATTTCAAACTAAATTTAACATTTAGTATCTAGAGTAATAACATTGCGTTTCCAGAATTGCGTCATAGATTGCTGTTAATAGGCCGCTGTCTAACTACAGCCATTAGTTGGACAGACAATATAATCAAAGTGATGGTATCCGTAAATAAATCTGATAAGAGAATACAGTACAAAATTAATGGTGTATGCTACTTATCTAGAGTTGTCTATGGTTAAAGTTCTGAAACTTTGTGTTTTTATTTTACAAGAGATTTAAAAATGAGTTATCAAAAATTAATTCTAATTTTTTAGAGGTTGTAATTTGTCAAAACAACGCTTGTATTATAATTTGTATTTTAGCCTATTTTGGTTGGAAAATAATGGCAATGAGAACAGTGCACAAATATTCTGGCCTAGTATATTTAAGCAGAATTGAAAGGTGAAATTCTCTGAAATGAGCTGACAATGTATAGCAGTTGGAGAGTACATATTTTTAAATTTGCAATGTTGAAGATTGAAAAGTACATTCGTCATGGTTTTAGAAATTGAATTAAGCGATAGTAAACAACTTCGAATACTGTAGCTCAATTACAAGATCAAACGTAAAACCATACAAGTATTCTCAGCTCTTAGGACCTTGGGTAACTGTCGTAAATGGACAAACCGTGGAACTTAACTATCCCTGGTGATTTTAAACGGTATCTTGAAGAACTTCGTCCAACTAAGTCCACAACTGAACAACTCAATGGTGCTCTTGAAGGACTCATTGAAAAATTAAAGAAAATTATGTCTGTAGCCATCGGACGAGTAGGAATGGTGAGTTCAAACTTTGAACCATGAATCATACATGGAAAAACACACGTACACCTTACACTTGTCTCTTACTACCCATAAATACAAACTACGTACAGACATCACCATTATCTGTTATCATTGTAAATAGGCCTATCATAAATACTTAGCATTATCATCATCCTCATGCATCACTAACATTATCATGATCATTATTTTTTCCATAATGCTTTGCAGTGCAGTACTGTAAGCACTGCTACTTGGGAATCGGATTCAACACTCACTAAGCACAAGCAGTGGTCTGTGAATATGATGCCAGGCTGGTTTCTGGAGGTCGTGCGTTCGATTCCCCATCAGAATCACTTGCGAGATGTTTTGCAAGTGTTTATAGGAACATACTGAGCATTCAGTACAATGATACTAGACGTTAGGTAGGGCAAAACATCATTTCCCATTACAGCTAATTTTGTTGTTGTTAGTGTTGTTGTTATTAATGTTATTAAAATATTATCTATCAACCTTACTTTCGTTTTATCAGGCTGGCTCGTGGGGTAAAGCTACATCGACACAGGATGACATTCATGTTAATCTGCTTTTGTACGTCACTGACCTTCGTGCAATTGAAGACCACTCGAAACAATTACCATCTCTTTTGAATGAAATACGTGAATATCTAAAGAAAGACAACTACATAGTAATGAGAGATATAGCCGACACCCAGCAATATGTACCTATCTATTTACCTACATCTGATGGTATGGTAACTTGCAATATTTATCCTACTGTCGATTTGCTCGGGTCTAACCCAAGCCAGGGTAGGTTTGTAAATTTGTAACATATATTTTTTTTTTTTTTATTGATGTCACTTCATTCTATCTTCTCCTTCTCTCCAGAACCTAATTATTTAGAACTAAAGATGATGGTTCAAATAGCAACATCATCAACTGATTGTTATTGCAATGATAGTGTTCTTAATCACTCTAGCACACTATATCAATAAAGAAATAATATGTAGACTTTGATTGCTAACCTCTGCCCAAAGCAGTTTGGCTACCACATCTCTCCAGCAATGGGTGACCAACGCACTTTTCTTACACATTCTCCATACTTCATACTTCATGGAAAGCCACATTTAATGTTTTCCATTCACTTATGTAATCGCTGTCCTTTTCTCCTTTTTTTCTTTCTCCTTTTTTTTCCATCTAGTTAGTTGTCTTTATTTAAATAAGTACAAAGTAAGCAGTTTATGTATTAAAATTGTGTTATTTTCGAATTTTATAAGCTCATCATAGACGGTAATTTTTTAATGTGTATGTAAAAAACTTCAAATATTTATCTATGTTTTACATGCGATCGGTTTATTTCTCAAGGGCTTTAGACTGTTCCTATGTTAAAAAGCACTTATTGTGTAGGCATAAACGTACCGTGTTATTATTGTAATATACCTACTGCTTATTTTTTTTTCTGTATTCATAAACTTGGAAATTATTTTTATCCCATTAATCGTCAGATAATGTGTACATAATTAATACATGTTACCGGGGGTATTAACATAAAGCGCATAGATGTTAGTCTACAATATGCGCTATATAAGTCGACAATTATTATTATTATTATTATTATTATTATTATTATTATTATTATTATTATTATTATTATTATTACTTCATTATTTAGCAAACGTTTGTACATTTTACCGCAAGTTGTTGACAGTTTCTGAGAGATCTCCGTACAATGCAACCATCCTCGAAATACAATCCAAATTAATTAAGGATACGCCAGACAACTTACACGACCTCTTGCGAGTGGTGAAAGTGTGGCAGACAACGAAACTCGCGCTGCGAGGAGGTGCACCTAAACCCGAATTCTTCGAACTCATAACTCTGCATTGCTGGTGCAAAGCAGGATCTCCACTGACGTTTGATGTTCGGAAAGGACTTATAGATGTATTAGGAACACTAGGTGACTGGTCAGGGATACTTGTGATTTGGGGAGGAACTTCCCTTGGGCGATATGATAGAACGTCTATGGAAGAAGCGGCAAAGCATATGGGTATTTGGTAAGTATAGGGACCCAACAATTACAGTCAAAGTGTCAACCTCGACAAAAATAGGCCTTGTAGCAGGGAAAAATCCAACAAAACTTTGATACAGTTTTGAATAATGTTCATTTTCATCGTTAAATTATTTCAGATTTCTGAAATTTTTATATATTTATTCAGAAACAGGTATATTTAAAAAGGGGTAATTCTTTATACATACCTAACATATGATGCTGTACATCAACTGAGTCTTATAACAGGTCTTAGGAAGCAAACTTGTTTTGATCTTGACAACAACATCCTGATAACGGGCAGGAATTGAACCCAGGACCATGGAATTGGAGGCAAGCATCTTAACTACTAACCTAGAACTCCTCTCTATTTATTGGTTCAAATAAATCTGGCGTTCTCAAGTGGACGAGAAAGTGCTGCATGATATGAAAGCCTGTCCAGGGTCCATTCAGTGGGTTAGAATGCGAATATTTGTAAGTCAAAAAGAAACTATAGGCTAAACGGTATAATTTTCTGTGTTTATTTTCAGTTTTGACGATACACCAATAGTTATGGATCCCGTTGATCCGTATTTAAACTATTGCAGCGGAATTCGGAGGCTAGTTTGGGAAGAGACGGCTCGCATTGCCAGAGAAACTATCGATCATCCATTATTAAATGAAATTAAAATTACAACAGATTGGCACTGAAAATGGACTCGAAATTAGTGTTTTGGCAGCTGTGACCTAAAGAATCATCCTGATGAGATGAATTTGGTGTAATTTTTATCGTTTGGAATGAAAACTATAATATTATCTTTGTTAAACGTAAGATGTATAATATATTTACGTTCTATAACACTTAAGCGCCTGGGCCATCTGAGCCCTATGTCCAACCGTACCACCACCCCACACCACTCACCCTTCGGCAAATGCTGGCTACGGCCCTGTTACATTTGCAGAATATAATGTGTCACGAAACAAAGAATATATTATTTCTCATTTCCTTTAAATTATCAAAACCACATATAACGTGTGAATTGGTTCTAGTCACGTGTTTTCACAATTGAATAAGGAATGTGTCTGTTCTTTTGTTGAAAAAAAAACATTGTTTTCCGGTTTGCTGACGTTATAATTATTTTCTGTTTCGTTTCACGTAGAGTATAGGGCTAAACTTTATGTAGCCGAGAAACCTTATACATAAATGTTATCATGTATTCTGTAAAGTATTTTAAAAAATACACCCTATGTGGTTTAGAAATAATGCTTTACTATAGTTTGATTATTATGTTTTATCATTCTAAAGAATAATATGCATATGCTAAATATAAAATATTACGTTTGTCATGACCATGCTAACGTGTTGCAATGAAAAGATCGTTATTTCATTTAGTACCGTATATTAGGATGTCAGAAATGAATAAACTTAGTTACCAGTAATTAATCCAAACTGCTATTATCGTATCAAACCTTTACACTTCCATTACAAGTATTCATGAATGGCAGCGATTTCCAATTTCGTAAATAGGAGAATTGATGTAATGACAAAAACCATTAGCTATTGGATCAAAACTAATTTGCAATCAGTTTTTATTAACAGTAAATACCTGAGGCACAATCGTGATAATTGCACCTAAGATCAGATGTATCGTAGGCTACACATCTACTTTCCTAATTCATCATATGTCAATCACATCGTTTATAACTTTGTAAACAAGATAATAATCACACACACTCGCATACTACCTCAGAATTTTTACTGCGCAACACCGTTAACATATAATAATCATATATAAACAATAATATCGTATTTGATATCCACTTATGTGTTTACATAGTA